>NW_024884789.1:14962130-15224471 GCF_019232065.1 Centrocercus urophasianus | reverse complement strand
TTTTTTTTTCCTTTTTTTTTTTTTTTTTTTTTTCTGTAATTTAAAAATCCACCTGTGAAGCTTATAGCTAAAATTCACTATGCTCTTCCTTACCCTCTCGTGACCCTTTCAGTAAGAACTCAAATAGCTCTTCCTAGGGAGCTCCTCATTCGGCAGGTGAGATCCTGTGTTTCTGCTCTGCACTTTGGTTTCCTCATGAGTTAGTAAGTGCAGTGAGCTTAGTGCAGCAAGGAGACCCTGCTGATGCTACACTGCTACTTGGATGGTGGCTCCTCTGCACCAGCATTTCTCCAATATAAATTGGGAGTGGAAGTGGTGAAAGAGTAGACAGAATAGTCTTGTGGGCAAAGCAGAAGCTGCTTATCTGCTGCTAATCTGAAAATGAGTTGTTGAGATCTTAGGAACACGTACTTAAATGTGAAATAAGAACAGCAGTCATGGAAGTACAAAAGCCAAAAGCTTTGGGGTGACTGCAGAGAAAGCTGTGATATTTGGGTACGTGCTTGTTGCTGCGTTTGCAATGTGGAGTGCTCGGGCAAAAACAATGTTAAAACTTTACTGCGTTTTAATTGAGAAAGGGGTGAAAAAACAAAACAAAAAAACACCCAAAAACTTTACTTACCTTTTCTTCTATAAATTCCCAGTTAAAAAAGACGAGTGGGACAAGAGCAGCATCCATCTCATGAAAAAGTAGATCAGTGGCTGTGTGAAATTATGCAGCTGTTAGGATGCCTTTTTTATGCCCTCAGATATGGGCTCATGGAAGATTCCTAATTTTGCACTGTCTGAGATGATTAGAAGTGTTAACAAACCCAGGTGATTTAAATTCTTAGGAGGTGGGCAGAAAGTCCCTGGAGAGAGCTCGGATTCCTTCTCGTTGCAAAGCCAGGAGCCTTTATAGGTTTGTTACTGTATCAGCTCCCAGTTTTATAAACTCCTTCATAGGCTGACTGGCAACTTCTGTTAGGCGACTGATCAGAGTGCTTTCATTTCATTCCTCAAATGTATCAGAAACATGAAGCTTTCAAGTCCTAGCTCTAAAATTTCTGTTATTACTTGCATGTGAAATGTTCTGTTTTGGGCACCTCCTCCTTGTCAGTTTGTTGCCAGCTTCCTGAGCAACCACTTCCCGGCATCCCTCCCTCCAAGGATGACGGACTGCTCCCTCTCCTACTGGCCTCACAGCGCAGTCGTGAGAAGCATACAACACCAAGCTCATGCCAAATGCATTAAATCATATCAAATATGTTCCTATCAAATAAATAAGAGTCCAGCAGCAAGGAGGCGCATTTAAACTTTCCACCTCCCTCATTTGGATGAAAGTTTTCAGTGCTATTATTTGTCTGGCATTCCAGCTTGCTTCTGAAGTTATGGAGTGAGAAAGCTTTCTTTCCCTGAACAAAGCTCAGTCCAATAAGCTTTGTAGAGTTTTTGCATTTTAAAAACATATATATGCCACTCAATACATTTACATGTACTTATTTGAAAGCCTTTTTAAACTAGGAGCGTTAAGCTCTAATTTCAGTGTGAATGAAAATGCTGACTATAGTGAAAGTTAAAGAGAAGTGATGAGAACATCAAAGGCCTTGTTATTTTTATTAGGAAACAAGATACAGAACTGTCTGCAAGCCTAGAGGGAAAAGGGAATGATGAAGCCAGGAGTAATTGGGCAGCCAGGTGTGGCTGGCTGGTGGGTGTAATCCACAGGCATCGAATGGGAGAGGAGTGTCTGGCTCCATAGCAGCTTGTAGGTGGGCAGGGATTCTGATGGCAGTCTTAATCACAAGGCCTTGCAGCTAGCTACTGTCGTGTATTTTTTCTTTCCTCGTTGAAAGATCATTATTTGGTTGACTTGTTAATGGAAAAATTGTGGATTAATGCTACAACTGAGTGATAAGTACTTAAAACCAGTGCACTTATCTGACACAACTGCTTGAAGTAGTGCTGGAAAGATTCTCATAGTCTGAGCGTATAATTCTAGCAGATGTATGGCAATAGAGATTAGCAGAGACCTTCATGTGAGCATGATTTATGGGTTGTAGGAACTGAGGAGTACTTGGTCAAACCTGATTCTGAGCTTTCTTCTGTTGGTATTAGTGAGGACTCACATTTTTGTTGTATGTATATACTTCTGAAGGTAGGAGTGGTGAAAGTGAAAATGGAGAGCTTTTTATCACTCATTGCTGATCTTGACCTTTGCATTTTATTTAGTACTCTGCAGTACTGTGTAGTCATGTCTCTGACAGACAAGTTTTGATCGTGTGAGTTTGCTTTGACCAAAGCTGTGCAATCCTCTGACTGCTATAAAGCACTCTCACTGGTCACCTTTATCTCTAGCAAAGAGCTGTAACGATCTGGAGTGCTGTAGGGCCTGGGTTGTTAGTTAATCTGTCTGATTATTATGCTTATTCATTGTTCCTTATTTATAGAAATCATTAGATTGGACAATTGATGGGGCTTTCACATTTCTTTATGGAGTTTCCCTTAAAAGAGAAAGAGGAGATTATATCTGTGGTGCATTGCGTAAGTAGGGGAATCTGCTGGTGTGGAAGGACTTGCTCTTGGCTGTCCATGCACTGTAGAGGTGGTCTGGACATGCTCAGTTCAGTGCACTTGGGCCTTGAGCGGTCCAGCACAGAACTCACAGCTCTTTTTTTTTTGGCTGTGCTGCAGAATGTCTAGAAATAAATCCCCGGTAAGTTTTGTAAATCCTGCTTTTCAACCCCAACAAGATTTGTGATTGAAAGAAGGCAAGCGTGTTATTTTCATAACCCCAGTGCTATATGCCTGTTTGTAAATATGTTAGCATATGCTTTCCAGTTTAATTTTAATAATTTTTTTCCTTACCTTCTTTTTCATGTCTTTTTCATTTTTCATCCCATAGCAATCTACCATACTTATGAATGCAGAATTATTTCGAGTTTTAAGAGATTTTCCCGTGTCCTTACTTTTCAAAACATCTGTGGATGCTTTTTCAGCATATGCTTTCCTGAGGTCACAGTCATATTTTCATCTTGCACTGTTTAAGTGTATTTACTTCAAATGCTTTTCCTTCCCAGTGAGTGCAAATGTTGGCATGTTCTGTCTCTCCCCTGTGAACTGGAGGATCAGTTATACTCGTGAGGTAACGTGGTGAATGCTGGTGATACAGTAATCTTTCCTTTTGCAATGTCCTGGCTCATTTAAGTTTGAAAACAAGTTTTTCTTTACAACTGAAGTGGAGACTTTTTAGCAGTGAAGGTAGTCAGTTGTTACATTCAAATAAGTGCAAAACTTTCCCAGTGAAACCTGAAGGGATTTCCAAGTCAGAAAACAGATATCTCCATGTTCTGGCCTGGTCATTAAGTATACAACAGTGGGAGGGAGAAGGCATCTCTTCTCCTGAACCAAGCTCTGGAGTTGTCTGATATGCAAAGAACTTTATGATGTTTCAAAATCATTAGAAAAGAGTATGTAAAGACCCTAAAATGAGTTGATAATCAGGCACAGAGAGGCATTTCTGTAAAAACAAAAACAAAAAAAAAAAAAAACCAAAAAAAAAAAAAAAAAAAACAAGTCAGTTCTGAGACATTTGTGTATTTATTGCCACCTGCTTTCTTGTTTATTTTCAGACACGGGCTGTCTGAGCTGTGTTACACTTACCTGATGCTCTGTTCTTCCATGGGTGCTAAGTCACCAGTTTGAATGAACGGTAACTCAGTGACTTGCCTGTTGATAAATGATGAGAGGAGAACAGATTCACAGATTAACGTTAACTGATAGTCATAGGGAAGCACTAATTGCAAGTGCTAAAACAGTTTCATAACAGTGCTAATAATACACTTTATTCTCATTATAAGGTTCCCTGTTATGATTTCATCACGGTAAAGCACGCACACTTTGGCTTCTCGCTATATTAAACTGTGAAACTGCCTGT
This sequence comes from Centrocercus urophasianus, assembly GCF_019232065.1. Classification (NCBI taxonomy): domain Eukaryota; kingdom Metazoa; phylum Chordata; class Aves; order Galliformes; family Phasianidae; genus Centrocercus; species Centrocercus urophasianus. Next base: position 15,220,555 of record NW_024884789.1, on the reverse strand, counting down.
ATCGCCTGTGCCTGCTGTCTGAATTCATGTGGGAGAGATCAGAGCCAGCTTCGTAACCGAGCAGCCATGCTTTCCTCAGGATTTGCAAGCTTGCTATTACAGTGGCCATTAGCACCAGGTTTCTCTAACAAGCAGGCTGGGGGCTTGATGTGTGAGTGCCTTATCTAATTATTTCTGTGTAGGAAAGAGACTAGAATGGGCCCTATGTCTTTAAATTTCTATTATTTCATATGATCTGTCAGGCAATAGACCTCTGTCCTAAACCTGCAGAGTTAAATTTACCCGGAATGACAACTGTATACTGAGGGTTTAGTTACATAACAGCAGTTGCTGCGTTTCACATTGCACTAATCCAAACACAGTGATAAAGCAAGCCATGAAAAAGCTGTCTGTTTTTGGTGTGTTACATGGGCAATAGGATAAAGAGCTTTTTAATTTTCCTTTCTGCATTGCTGAAAGTGTTCTTTTGACTAGATTGTTGTGCCATCCGGCACAACATTTATTTATTCTTTTAACCAGTGTGCTGACAGTTGTTTGTTGCACAACTTTGTAAGTTACAAAGATAGCTGAGAAGGTGATTGTGTTTGTAGGCAACATGCATGCACTTCTGTATGTTTTTAGACAATAGCATCAAGCCTGGAACTCAAAGGTACCATAGCGATTAAACTCCATTTCACCTTACATGTTCTATTCTGGAACTGCTCATAGCCCAGCTCTGCAGCAGCACTTTCCAGCAGTACACAGAGGAGAATCGTGTGCTGATGTAAGGCAATTATCTCTGCATGCTCACAAGCCCGCAGCAGTCATATCATCTATCATGTATCCTATTGATAACATGGCATGGCTCAGCTTTTGAGCCCTTTTCAGAGCATGCCATGGCAGGGAGGTTGGAACTAGGTGATATTTATGTCCCTTCTAGCTCAAACCATTCTATGAATGGTGCACTGCTGAGTTCCCTTTCTGAGTATAGGCATTCAGTTCCCCATGGAAATGTTTGCAGAACTTTGTTAAGTATTAGAGACGTTTCTCCAACTTCACATGTGTTTAATCAAAATAAGAACTCTCCCTGGAGGTGAGGAATGGCAGTGAGGAGGAAGGAAGAACACATTTGATACTTGGGTTATGGCAAGAGCTTGGAGTTAGTAGTCAGCTTGTTCTAGGACACTTCCTCAGCATCCTTATTGAGTCCTTGAGCTTCTTTCTCAGCCATGTCACTTTTGTGAGACTTCTTAAACAGCGATAGTTGGTATTTGCTCTCTTCTACCATCTTGCTTGGCACTAAGTAAACAAAACTAAAGGCCATCCATGCCATATAAAGTGCCTGAATGCTGGGAGCTTATGCCTCTGATCCTGGGAGAGAACCACGTCTTATCCCTGGCAAAATACCTGTGTATGCAGTGTAGCATGGCAGAGACCCATTACAACACCTTGTGCATCGCTGCGCGGTGCACTGCTAGACCAGCTGTGTAAGGTGAGCTGCAGCATGCAGAAGGGTCCTGAGCACAGCAATGCAGGAGGCCCAGTGCAGAAGTGCAGCAGTGCAGAGGTGGTAAACGTCATGAAACTGTGCTGTAGTCAGTGGGGTTGGTTTGGGGGCACCAAGGAGAGAAGTCTTAGGAGAGTTTAAAAGCAAGAGCTTAAAATAAAGTTGTTGAAAGAATGGAGGTTATCATAAAACCTTGTAGGCTGTTGCAGGTGGAGGAGGCTGACAAATCCGTTGTTTTGCATTCAGAAACACTGACTGAATTAAAATAAAAAGTTACAGTACAGGACTTAAATGCATGTTCAGAACAATGTATCTTACTGTTTGTAAATTCAATTTATTTATGTTATTTTTAGTTAAATCATTTATTTGGATTTTCTTTGCTGTGGTCTTCCTGCTAATTTTTATGCACAGAACTGTTAAGATGATTAGTTAAATAGCTATATGCTGGCCTTGGCAAGATTACACTGTAATAATTTGCATGAATATATTACCTTTAATCTCATGCACATCTGTCTTGAAATATAGAGATCTTCTTGGTCAAGAACCCAAAAATATAAAAATCATTTTCTTATGAGAAATTAATGAAGGTAGATATATGAGATATAGGGCATAAGTGTTAATGGGTGACCAAAACCAAAATGGTTTGGTTTTTGTTTTTTTTTTTTGCTGGAAGCAAAGCTTATAGGAGCTAGTAAGGAATTGTGGTTAGATAACGTCTGAGCGTTCAGAAATGAGGTTCTTTCTTCTGCTACAGGATGATTTGAAAACCCCAGCATAATGGATTGCATTTTGTTTTGTATTTTTTATTTTGGACAGGCTGAGCTCCATTTGTTAATGTTCCCTGATACTTGCATTTTATCTGGGAGCTAATGGGCTTATTTTCTCTTTTGAATGAACACATGTACTGTTCATCCCAATTAGAATCAGAAGATGTAAAACTTGATTTTTTTTTCCTTCCTATTCAGCTCTCCTGTGTTTCCTAATTTGTGTTCCATTCCTTGGACACTGTTGTACGAGCAGCTGTTTTGGTCACCTCTTTCAGGATGAGAAAACTCAAGTGCATGTGACAGTGGAAAAATAATGACAAGGAGAAGGGTGTTTCTTGTCTCTTTTGAATGTACAAAAAAGTGTCGTGGTAAATAACTGGTGTTCCTGAGCATCACCTTGGTAGAGCTCACCTTCACCGTGGAATGGAGCTCTTACAGATGGATGTTTTAATGTTAATTCATTTCCTTTCAAAAAGAAATGGAAATAAAAAATGGAACCAAAGATTGTCATGGTTTTTGGAGCAAGGAGTAAGCAAGTAAGCATCAAACTGTTAGTGGCTGTAGTGACTGCCCTTTTTGCATTCACAACAGAGGGACAAGGAGAAGGGCCTAGTCTTGATCTCTGAGTGTTAATTGAAACTGTTGTCTTAGGATAGCATCATTCTCAGATACACTGAATTAGTGTCCATCACCTCCAATCTGTGACTTTAAGTACTTGATGGAGGTCTGCAAAGTCCTTTGATAGTTAGCTCATATTCAGCTTTTGGAAACCCGCTCTTTCTCCTTTAAACTTTTTTGCTTTTCATGGGAATAATCTGTGTGCCAGGAACTCAGGTTTGAGAATAGCGTAATGAAGCTGCTGCGGTTGTTTTTCTGATATCCTGGGCAGGCAAAGCACTGGAGGATTTTTGTTTTCCTTTTGGTTGGTTGGGTACTGTTTACTTTTTTCTGGTAGTGTTTTTTTTTTCTTTAGCAAGATGTCTCTTTTCCCTCATCTTATAAAAAGACACATCGTGAAGCTGTCTTTCAGTTCCAGCAACATTTGTAAAAGGTCTTAATACAACAAGCTCTGTCACTTCTTCCTGTTCTGAAGTTTTCCTCAAATTTTATGGGTGTCTGAATGCGGATATACCCTCCTTCTCCCTTTTTTTTCTTTTTGCTGTTTGAAGGTTAGTTTTCTTTAGGGTATCACTTCATTCCTGCCAATCTGATAGAGCTAACTTAATTAAAAATATTACCATTAGATCATACAGTTCTCCTTATTAGTTTAGTCCATGGGGCTCCTTTTCCACTGGGAAATTATTTGCTTCAGAACTTGCAAGAGTAGCCTTCATTGGCTTTGTTTAATGCAGCAGCTTTAAAGCCTTCTATCAGATGAACGTTTTCCAGGTCTTTTCTTGCAGGTACACTGTTATTTGGAGATAACTCTGCTCAGATCTGCAGCGTTCACTGCAGAGCAGGGATCTGATGGGAGTGCTTTATGGCAAAGGAGCCACACTGATTTAATTCGAATGACTGGTTATTTACTCCATTTTTCTTCTTTTTGCTCCCTCCTCACTGCCCCCACCTTTTTTTTCCTTCCAAGTGGGAAAACCACCTTTTGCCATATGGACTGTCTGAAGTCCTTGTTTACTCTTCCAAGGATTCAGGTTGTTGGTTTTTTTTTTTGGGAGGGGGGGTTTGGCTTTACGAGGTGGGGGAATAGGGAAGCACCAGGTAGATCAAATGGCTGTTCTCTTACAAACAGTTTTAAGCAGTAGCATGGACAGCTTGTTTCCTTGTAGGTCTGACCTGCGGGTTTTTATTTATACTTCCATTTATTGTTCTGTGATGTGGAGGAGATGCTGAGCAGGATGCTGAAAGCAATCAACGTTGTGTCCCATATAATGTTACAGGTTAGAAGAGCAGAGCAATGTGTAAATTCAGTGCTCTTAATCAGATTGTGGAGTGACTTGGCCTCTGTTCTTGTGCGGTACTTTCCATCCTGCATTTGATGTTTCTTGCAAGTACTCTCTTCCTGGGTGCTTCTGCAAAGCCTAACGTGATCTTTAAAGCTGCTGAGACTTCTTTCTACTCTGGTGAGAACAAGAGATGACAGTGAAATTAGTATTGTGGTTTTATTCAATATATTTAAACTCTTTCAGCACAGATACCCATTTCTCTTTTTTCCCTAATCCAGTATATCTAATCGAGAGTTCAACTTTTATTTTTCAGTAGATACTTCTAAAATCCTGATACAGACCAAATAAATTTACATTAATGCATCAGAAACATTTAGAAACACTCTGGCTTCCAAGTGCTGTTGCTGTAGGCAGCAATCCCAGGCCGGGCAGGGTCAGAGTTGCAACTGCTGCAGTGGGAACCAGCTGCAGGACTGCCAAGGGCTCACTGGGCACAGCCACGTTTGAGGCTTATTTCTAACCTGTTCAGTAAGTCTTCTGTTTGATGCGTTTGAGATGAGACTGTTATTACCAAACCTCTCTCTTCTGGGGCACGTGACATGATTACCTAACATGCCTGTATTAGTCTGTACAGTAGTAAATGTGCTCATGCTTGTAGCTTTTTTTTTTTTTTAAGCTGATTCCTGAATATTGAATCTACCTGCGAGGCCAGCTCCTCTCCTACTCAGACTGACTAGCAGTCCTGCTGAGGTGAGAAATGCAAGTAGGGTTTGTCCCCTAGAACCTTCCCTATTTCTTTTTTCATGGCAAGCGACTGTTGCAGTTTAGCCCATACCCGATGTTAACATGCAGGTGGCATTACTTTTCAGGTAGCTCCCTCCCTATAATTGAAATTCATGAGCAGTTCCCCAGGGAGCCACCTGAGGTAACGGAGTCTTTTCAGTCCGCCATTAGTACTCAGGAACACTGAATGCAGGCATTTGGCTGCGTTGGCTCTTCCTCAGTCTTCCCTGGCTGGTCGCCTGTTTGTGTTGTGGAACAACAAAACTGAAATCTGGACAATTTATATTTCAGTAGCGATGGGATATTTTCTCATTCCCTGTCACTTCGCATTAAGGACCTGCCACTAATAAAACTAATTAATAACTCTTGGCTCCATGCAGAACTCTTGGGCTCCCTGGTGCTGGCACAGTGCCACTGTAGCTTTTGAAACAAGTGCTTCATCTTAGTCAGGGACAGGATGAATATTTCTCCGCAGTTGTAATTGGACAAAGTGCCTCAGCATTTCAAAGGCAGCAGATTAGCAGGCTGTAGATACTCCTGGTGGGACCTCCCTTCCACAGCCTCTGAGGGGAGGGACCGCAATGTCTCATCTGTGTGCTGTGGCATGGGCAGAGTACAGGAGAGGACTGCACCACAGAGGCGGCTCCCAGGGGAGGATTTCACCCTTCACGGAGTTGGCCCTTAGGGAAGGTACCTATAGCACATGCAAAAAGGAGGAGGTATAGGTAGCATAGCTTCTCACTTGAGCAGAAAATGAAGCGCTGTTGAAAGGATTCCTCTGACTGATATAAAATCATCTGACAAAATGATAGAGACGGTACTGACCAAATGACAGTCTTGCTGAAAAGCTGCACATCTGTGGGAGGCTTTGTTGGCATTGTGATTCTACTTGTGGGCATATTTTTTTTCTTTTTCCCTTCTCACTACTGACATAACTGTGGCAACAAAATTTTGTAGTATAACCTGGGTTGTGTTATATAAAAACATTGTTCTGCCATCTGCTCTCACCCCTCTTTCTCCGTTTAAAAAGATACTGTTTTGCTTGCATACTCCAAGACCCAGAGGTGGATCTCTGTTCAAGGCAAGGAAGCAGGTATACCAATGGTCCTGGTGATCCCAGGTGTCATGCTGTATGTATTAGTGAAGAGATCATTATAAACAAGAATGTTCCCTCTGACAGCCATGAAGCACTCTTAGTTCCTGCTCAGACAGTTGCACTTCTTTCTGGACAAGGTTTTTCGTACAGGCTTCGTTCTGAAGGAGGACAGTACAACAAGAAATATGTTTGAATGTGAAGTGAGCCAGAGAATTTCTCTCAAAGGAAATTTAATAAAAACAGTGATGTGGTTGTATGTAAAGAAAACAAATTGCAAACAGCAAGCCCTTTCGGATTTTCTCACTTGGGAAAAAAGCATCCAGTCCCTTACCACAATTTTGCTGAATTTCTGACTCTACCTCTGTATAATTGGTGATTATTTTTTAGGCCACAAAAATATTTCAGTGTTTTCAGTATAGAAAAGCTTTCAGGCTTATGAACAACTGAGTAGATTCATAGTTGGAATTATCCCAGAATTGATTTAAATATCTCACAATGTATCAGGTAAATAAGCATGTATGTTCTGCATTGTACCGACTAGTTTATTGTCAGTATAAGACACTTCTCATTTATAATTAATTTGTAATGGCTGTTGATGTTCCTTTACTGACACGTAGATACTCTGACCACTTGTGTGAGTAAATTGAAGCTGGAGGAGGTGGGAAATGTTGGATTAGAGGTGAAGGATGACAGCAGTGATAGTGATAGTACAGAAAAGCTTGGGTTCTTCGCAGGGCCAAGGCATTCTTAACTTTGTGTATGTGTGATGAGCTAGTAGCCAAGCACACACTTCTGAAATGCTTGTATTATTATTTTTTTGTTCCTGGTACCTCTCATTGCTTACAGACCCATAGCAATCACAGTGATGGAGCTTCAGCAAGTGGTACCCATGAAACACGGAGTGCTTCTGTTTAGCTATAGTGGTGTCTTTGTTATTAGGAGGAATATGTTGTCAGATGTGCATATGGAGTTTGTGCTTTTTCAGGTTTTCTGTTTTCTTTGTTATGGAGATGATAAAAGACAGGATATGAACCAGGCCTTTCACGATGGTGAGAATCAGTAGTGCCACTGGCTGCACTGTAATCGTTTTGGAATTACACTAGCAAAACTACAGACAAGAGTTTGCCTGCTGGTCTTCTTGCCAAGTCAACTTAGAAGTGTCAGTATTAAATTACTGAAGAGCAGCTCCTGACTCCACAGATCCTGCAAAAGTATTAAAATCCATGTTGTGCTGTCAGAAGAAGGTATGAGTCTCTAACTCCCAGCTACATGCTTTCCCTAGTCCTGCTCCTGCAAGGGTTCTCCTTGACGTTATTCTTTAATCCTTTCCAGCAGAACAGCCAGTTGGCAGCTTCATGGGCTCAGAAAATAAAGTTGTTGTCTCTTCCCCCCAGCATTAAAAAAGGGGAAGGTTGGCTGGGTTATAACTGGTAACTTCAGTTCCTTCATTACAGAGAAAGCTTTCAACTACTGCCATCTCCTTCAATTTTTGTCTGGATGTCAAGAATAAGAGCACAGCTGAGCAGAAGTGCCTCTCTCTCTCCAGCTATGGTGCGCTGAGTTGTTTCCAGTTTCTTATTTGTGAAGTCAGAGGTGATGCATGAGTGTAGGATCTGTGAGACCTGACCCTTTGTTTTTCCTGGGATTCGCTGTTTTCTCTACCCCCTCCCGGATGCTTTTTTTAATAAAAGGGTTGCCTTTTTTCTATTGAACAGCAGTTGCCTTCACAGAAATAGTTAGGCTCAGGCTGTGTTTCCCACCAGCGATTCTTTTTAATCAAATCCAGGTTTTCTAGGCAAAAAACCAAATTCCTCATTTCTTAACTTAAAGAAAACATTTCAAAAATAATAACAAAGAAGTATTTTTTAAAGGTGCAATCCACAGTAGTGCTGTTGGAGGAAACCCAGTGCTGGGTTACTAAATTACCTCTATTTTACAAATTACCACACAGCAGAGGCAGGTAAGAGAGTCACTGTCAGTGATCAGCTGTGTAGGAGAGCTGTCTTGGGGTGATATACAGCCAATTAGTATGCCAATTTGGCATACAGGGGATTAGTTGAGAGAGCATCAAAGGAACTGTGGGTGACAAAATGAGCTGGGCATTTAAGCAGCATCCGAGGAAGCTTGGTCATATAGATTACAGGAATGCAAAATCGGGCTTTGGTTAAAGCACAGGTACTGCTGAAAGCAAGGCTGTTGTTGGAATCAAAGTTTTGTAGAGAGATGTTGCTTGTAATGAGAGGCATTTGTTTCAGAATATTGAATTATGATGTCTTTCCTACTCCAGTTGAGATGCTTTATTACATACTATTGCCTCTATCACTGCATTTTTATATAATTACTTCAGTTTTCCTTTAGAAGTTGTACTTTTGCTCAGAATCTAGGATGTGGAGGTCTGCGTTCTTGCAGTTCTTGTCCTTTTCCCAATATGTTTGTGATTTCTTTTTACAGAAGGTATGACATGGTTGCACTTCAGATATGCTTTGATGTGCTCCGCTTTATTCCATAAAATCAGGAAATCCAAATTTCACCACCTAGTTGAATGCCTGGATGTGTAGGAAATGCTATGCTATCTTTTACTGGACTTCTTGAGGACTGATTAAGGCAATCAGAAGTCTGGAGCATCTCTATAATCGATGCCCTAAATGGGACTGTTGAGAGATGATCATGTAGCGCTTGCTTGTGGTTTGTAGTCAGAAATGAGAGCACTTCAGGGACTGTGGAAGACTCTAAAAATGTCATCTTCAAACAAAAACAATTGGTGTATGTCAAATCAAAAGCCTGGCTACAGGCCCTGTCTCTGCACTGTGGCACGCAGATCTTGCAGCCGTCCTTCCCTCCCACCCTGGGCAGCAGCAGATCCTGCAGCCTCTGGGCAAGTCGGGCTGCATGCCCTGCTGGGGAGTGCTTGCCAGTGCTCAAACGCCTTTGCTGTTGAATGCACTTACGTGAATAGGGAAAAGAGAATGGGCTTGTCTGTAGTGGCACAGCAAATCCTTTTTTACATCCAGTTGTTGAAAAGAAGCGTAAGAGTTAAGAAGGAGGATGTTTCTCTGAGTCAGAAGGTGCCATGGAGAAGATTGAATTACTATTGAGTGCTCCAATTTGGCATGCAGGGAATATTCTAAAACATCTTGTTGGTTTTGTTTTATTTTAGTAGTTATGAAAAATAATAATTTAGAGCAGAGCCTCCCTAAGTACTCCTCTTTAAAAGCTTTCTTGTTCAAACAGATGATTTACTTGACTGCTTTTGGAAGGCTTTAGTGTGTTGTTCAATACTGAGCTTATTTGCAATTTAAACTTACGGTGACTTACAGTGTTTGGAGGGCGAATGCCATTTCGTATTTGACTCATATTTTAACTGTTTGCTCCCTAATGAAATAGCACTGTTGACTTTGATTCTTGCACGTCTATTATCTAGAAGAATCCCTCTCAGCTTTTACTCCATTGTAAGGTTCATTCATCAAAAGTAAAATAGTTGTTGCTCCTGTTAGTTTTGATGATGGTATACACAGTGCTATCAGTGCTGTCTAAACAAGCTGCACGCAAAGAAAAGTGACGATGCCATAAGTCAGGATGGAGGGCTTCTACAAAGTCCCTGCCTTGGGGACTCGTCTCTCTTCTGTTGGGTTCGTTCTATACATTTCATAGATGAAGTCTATAATGTACTGGTTACTGTGAGACTTTACTAGTTGGATATAACTATTTCTAGTTGGAGATCAGAATATGTGATGCTTCTGATAATGCATAAATTGTGATTGCTTGTAAGTGTTTTTTTTCTATATTTGCCAAAAGGTTACAGCTTTTCTATAGGCAGCTATTAGCACTGAGATTTCCTTTTTTTATTTTTATATTCTGGAGAGCCTCTCAGTCTGCAATTTCTGTGTAATTTTCTACATGGACATGCAGGTACAGAAAGTTTAGCTGATAGGCCTTGATAGCTGCACTCATAGCAGCTATTTGTAGGGGGGAATCTAGTTGTGTAAATTTTGATACAGTCCAACTTCTTCATGTTTTCTTGAAAAAGTTAGTTAAATAAGGATTTGTGACTTTTGTTTTCTTCCTAGCAGTGCTCCACAGAAGTGTAGCACTGGAACAATCTTTTGCTACAGTATCTTAGAGCTGATGGAGGTTTTATGATGCATGTCTGCAAACAGACCAAATTCTCTGGACTGTTGTCAGTCCAGCCCATGCAACAGGAATTCAGAAGGGAATCTGTACAGAAGGAAAACTGTGGTTATTATGGAAAACAGTCACGGGTTACCCACAGGAACTTCAGTGAGGCATCTGCCAGCTTGTTATTAGTGACAGCACGTGTGTAATTGTGTGTGTGCATATTACTTCTTGCAACATTGAGAACAACAAAAAAAACCCAAAACACCCCAAAAAAGATGCAAACTAGGTAGTATGTAGGATGTATTTAAACAGTATGAGGCCTGCATATAAAACCTACCTTATGATTTAAACTTGAAGAACTTATCAGGTATTTGTTGCAAACCTCCCAGTAAAGAATAAAAATTGAATCTGAAACTAGTGGTTAATCTTGTGTTAGTTCTGTTAGTGCCTTGGCTCAAAAATGGCCTGTCCGTAGTTCTCTGTACAGATTTGTCAGCTCTGTACTGCTCTCTGTACAGATTTGTCACTGCTGGTGAGTGCTGGACAGCAGGGCAGCTGGAGTGCTGTGCCTGCCAGGGGGAATGGCTCTTTGGAGATGCACAGTGCGTCACGACATAGGTCCTACCAGGAGGCAGAGGCTTTCTGCTCAGGATTTGCTTGTCTTCCCATTCCTTACAGAAGAAAAAAATAAAATAAAATAATCTCATTTTTAATATATTGCCCTGAATGTGAAAACATGGTATTTTTTGAATTTGGGGGGAAATGTTAAACACAGGTGTCTGCATGTCAGACCCCTCTGCTGGGCTGATGATTTATTTGTAAATTCAAAACAATCCCTATTAACTCAAACTTGATATAACATCTCCAAACATGTTTGTCTTTTCCTGTGGTGTGAGAATGTCTACGCCTATATAAATATATACACTGGCACATGTTTTTTTTTTCCTTCAAAATGACTTGTGGGCTGTAGCAGAACAGGCTGCTCAGTTACTACGCTTGGATTGCTTATTTAATAAATCTGGACTTAAATGTCTTGTGTGTGTTGGTTTGGGGATAAAAATACGCACTCAGAAATAAAAATTGTTGATTTATTTTTTCGAAGGAAAATTACTCATTGGATAAAACATGCAACAAATGGACTTTTCCTCTGCATCAGACATCCCTTTTTGTGAAGAGCAATGAGGATACTGAATGAGAAATACCTTCACCTGTAGTGTGATGGGCTGAGAGTACAATTCTGGTTTATCTGAGCTGTTTTTTTCCTTTGACTTTGAATGAAACTTTGTTTCATTTATAAATGTGGAAGTGCAAATTAAAATGCATCGTGTAAGCATGACCCAAGGTGTCTCACCCAGAATCAGATATGTTACATAGTACTGAAGTGATGCATTATCAATAGAAATAAATACTGCTGTCCAGTATTGCTGGACATCCTGCAAGCTTTTCAGGCAATAGAGATTTTTGATCTGAAAATACCTTCTCTAATAAGCTTTTCTACGTATATCAGGACAGAACAGTTCTATTACAGGTCACCTAATTTGCTAATTATTCAGAATTCAGATCAGGTATTTGCAGTGAAATTAGCATGCAGAAGGAACGTTTCTGAAAGTGTTTTCTGCTAGGAAAACAAACAAAAACAACCAAAAACCCCAAGCAAAATATAGAGTAACATTTGGAGATGTAAAAACATTTTTATGCCCATGGACTTGGTTGCTGTAGGGAATATTGAATAAAGGTAAATAGTAATAATAGTGAAATAAAGTGGCAGTTACAAGCTTGGAAATGGCCCTCATCTTTAGTTACAAAGACAAAAAAAAAAAAAAAAAAAGGGAGGGGGCTGAAAGAAGGGAGAGGAAATGGTTAAATCTTTCACTTTGGTGGGAGAAGGAGTATAAACATTCATACATGGAGCATACGTAGAGGTTGAAGAAATTAACAACAGCTGGAAAAAGAAAAGAAATAAAAGGTTTATGAATCTAAATTACAGGGAATCTATTCTTCAGATGACTTATACCATCTAGTTGAGAGCTTGAGAGGAGAGAGAAGAAACATTTATGGTGTTGGTCTGTTTTCTGCCATCTGGATGGCAGTTTTCTTTTATGCTATCCTTTGTGCTGGTTTATTTGGTGTCACAGATGGATCAGCTCATAGCTGATTTCAAAATATATTCCCAGTGCTCACTGTATATTATTTATTATGTGATAGAGAAGATGGTGAATTTTCCTTCCTTCCAGCTGATGTGCATTTCTAGATATCTGTAGCAAACACTGAAGATGCTAAGTCGTCTTCCTGTGCTCTCTTCTACCCTGCCCCAGTAGGCAAAGCCCAACGAGATAAATGTTAGGCAAAAAAAAAAAAAGGTAATATGGTAGGAAGATGAATGCATTTTGAAAAGGTGGCTAAATTTTAGCTTCTCACTCCCTTGTGGTTTTGTCTTTATTTACTATCATGGTGCTTGTATGTAACTTTATTTTTTAGGGGTTCCTGCTTCTCTTGAGTACCCACCAGGGTGCAGGTATCATGCCATACATACCAGATCACTGTTCTTGTTAGGATATGCTTCTGTCCTCACTGGTATGACTGCCATGTACTCCACCAGCAGCTTTGCTTTGGAGGAGAGGGCAGGCATGTAAGTATTCCAGCTGGACTGCTAGGGCTCTGCCACGTGCAGTGACAAGGATCCATTGCTTTGGTGCTTTTCTCATGATGCTGCCTTCTGGTTTTGGTCAAACTCATCTTGGGGTGCCTGTAATCCCATTTGTCTTGTTCACCCTTTTTGCAGAACATGAGCTGTGTTGCACCTAGCTAGTGGCATCTTCAAAACGAAGCCTGTGTGCTCAAAGGAACAGCCTTGGAGACTCAGTTACAAAGTTGCTTACAGTAAGACATAACAATGGTAAAAGCACTTGGCACGTCTAGCTGAAATATTGGACTGGAGTTTTTGGAAGTTCTACAGAAGGAGAAACCTTTCAGAAAAAGATATGTTATTTCCCTCCACAACGCAGTGAAAATGTGCCGAGCTGTAAGAACAGCTTTATATCTCAGACCTTGTTTCCGTTGGAATAGTGCCTCCGGTCACCTGTGCGGTCAGAATCTGAACGAGGATGGTGGCCCAGCAACAGGGGAGGAAACAAAGTGAGCAGTGAAAGTGTTCATCGCTGTGGTACTTGTTAATGATTCTTCTGTGTAGCAATAATGAGCAGTTGAAAGAAGTACTGTATGTACCCTGAGTAAATTGCTTCCAAACATCGTAATTGCCACAGTTCTGGCTTTCACTAGTCCTGGTAATGAATTTTTGACTGTTGTCCACATGTAATGCCTGTTACTGTACTTGATTTCCATCCCATTTTGAGTTTTCGCATCACGGGGTGCATGTTATTGGTGTTAAATGGATTTGCCCAGTATTAGGAATGGTAGTAAATATGAGCTTGAAATTAATTCTGCAATTGACTGCAAGCTGGTTTTTGTGTGTGTGTGTGTGTGTGTGTGTAAGGCCTCCTTTTTGTGATTCGGATTAATTTTGGTTTAAAACAGATAGAGATGTTCATTTCAGATGGTACTGCCTGGGAAACCCGGCGTACTGATAGCAAGGGTAAAAAGATACAGCAGCCTCTCACAGAGTACTTTTATACTTAGGGAAATATAGATGCCTTCTTGTCTGGGAAATGCAGACAGCACTGAGGTGCTTTGAATGCCAGAAAATGCCTTCAGTTCTGATGGGCATGATAAAGCTGAATGTCCCTTAAAGGCTTGTGGCATGCGTCTGTTGTCAGAATTCAACGTGGTTCTCACCTTCTGCTGACAAAATGAGAAGGAGAAGGAAGTGGCAGATCTTAATTTTTTTTTCTTTCTTTTTTTTTTTTTTTTTCTTTTTTCTTTTTCTTTTTGGAGAGAGAAAAGTAGAGAAATCTGGAGAGCTTTTTACCTCACTTACATGAGCTCTTCCTATATGTATAATTTAACATGGCACCTTATGTATAATTTAACATGTGAAATAAACATCACATTTGAATTTCACAACTGGAACTCTTCTACTTACAGAAGTGGATTTTTCTCCATCTGCTTTTAATTTGAAAATTCCCTTTCTTAAATGAAATGAACATGTATCATGACTTACAAATACTGCTAAATCCTAAGGGTAAAGATTGCCTGACATCTTGTGCTCTTCCTAAGATAGTGAGCTGAACCACCGTACAAGGTATACATTGAACTGGCATCAGCATCACGACTGATAAATCACTTTCATCATGCAACAGAGCCTTATTTATAAATAGCTCTTTAATAGAATGCCCTCAGTTTGCCATGATGTTTTTTCAAACCCCTGAGAATACTGGCTCCTGCCTCAAAGAGCTTATAGTCCAAATTAAATAGATAACCAGGAAGAAAGGATCAAAGAGAAGTGGTGAGAAGCAGTGGGTAGCAGAGAAGGGAGGTGGGCATAAATCTCAGCTCAGGTCCTGTTTTTATATTCTTCTGTTGGCTTCTTATTTTTAGAAAGAATATTGTTTGCTGCAATTGTGGTTGAAATCAGATAATGTTCTGGAGCAGAGCTCATTGAACAAAACTAACTGATCTTGATGAGTTTTGTGGAGAGAGAGAGGGTGTTCTTTTGTGTTTCAGGAGAAGAAAGGCTGACCAGAACATCAAGAGCAGCACGAAAATGCTGCTCACAAGGAGATTTTTACAGTACATCGACAGCTAGTTGAAGTTTTACTTCATTGATGATTTTGATTCATTCCAGCTGAGCATGTAACCCAGAGGAAGCAGTTAGGAGGAGAAGAGGGAATTGTTTTTCCTGCATTAAGCCTTTGGCCCTGCAGTCTGAATTACACCTTTGCTCCTAAGCAAATGCACAACAGAAGTGACCAACTGTGCGAGCACATTTAAGAACAAGAATAACCAAAAAAACAACCCCAAACAAGCAACAAAGCAAAAACAAAGAACAACAACAAAAACAACCAATGTGGAATAAGAGTTGTGTGCCTTTCTTCTTTGCTGCCTTCTGATATGGAATTGTTTGTGACAAAGCTGCTAGTGACAGAGACTGCAAAAATGAGGAGATACATTTATTTAAGGTTTCTTAGCATAGAAGAAAAAATAGCCTCAAATAAGATGCTCGGTGCATTTGCAATTTAACAGGTGTGCTGTATTTTTGTTGTTGTTAGGTTGGTTTTTGTGGTTTTTTTTTTGCAATTCTGCAGAAAGTTTGCTTTTTGTGTTGTTTGCTTGTCAGCATCTGGGGAGGAGAGAAGGGGAGAAAAAGTGAAGCAGAGTCACTTGGTACGAAGTGTGATTTTTGTCTCAATGTTCATTCATTCATTAATTGTAATCTGTAAGTATTTGCTGTGTAGGTGGCCAAATACTAGCAACAAATGGAAGAGGTTGGGATTGGATGAGGCCTGGTCTCTTAGTTCTCACTCAACTGCCAAATAAACTTAATGAAAAAAAAAAAAACCCAAACCAACATAAAACTATATAATATAGAATTACAGTTAGTAATTGTCTTTAGTTTTAGAGTTTTGACCTTTCTGCTTTTTGTCATACTGTGTAGGGAAGTAAATGTACCTATACACCTGTAACAAAATCAAGTAAAGCTTCAAAGCCCCTATGTGTGTACTTTGTATCTGCTTAAAGAGCTTTACTTCTGTAAGTATGTAATTAGTTTTCTCAAATTTGACAAGGTGTATGTAACAGCTGTCATTTATAGCTCCATTTCTAAAAGCAGAGCTTTAGACTCTCAGGCCTGACATGCAAGAACTACAGCTGCTTTTCTGGATTTTCAGTCTTATCCCCATTATCTTGTATTTGAATTTAAGCACTTTGCCTTTCTGGGGAGAGATGGTAAAGCATGAAGTTTACTTGTTAGGTTTGACAATATGTGCTATTTTAAATTGAGTTAATTCCAAGGAAAAAATCATCTTCAGAGATCTTCTCTTAAAGGAAAAGAAATCTGCAGGTGAGAAGGTATCTGGATATACAAAAATTCCAGGTTGTACTTTTGGGCAATTTCTGTGCCAGCCTCAGATTCAGAAATACAGTATCATAGAATCACAGAAGGATTTGGGTTGGAAGAGATCTTAAAGCCCATTGAATTCCAGCTCCCTGCTGTGGGCCAGTTGCCACCCATCAGATCAGGCTGCTCACAGCTCCATTCAACCTGGCCTTGAATTTCTCCAAGGATGGGGGACCCACAGCTTCTGTGTAGAGAATTTCCTAGGTAAAAAATTTCCTCCTAACATCCAACCTGAATCTTCCCTCATATTAGTAATAAATTGGTCACGTTCTAAAGCTGCACAGGTCAATTAAGATTTTTTGTGTGTTTGTTTTAAACCCTACTGCATCTGTGTTTAGTAGATGTCTACTAGATAGGATGCTTAAAACCTGTTGCAAACTTTTTGTGTTGCTGCTTGCAGCTGTGGGTATCTGTTCAGGCTGGGGAGATTGAGAATGTTCTGTTGAAATGAAATCCTGATGATCAGCCTGAGTATTGGTAGTAGATTACAGGCCTGATGAAATTTTGGGGAAGTACACTGCCTGTTTACCTGTGGTGGATGATGAGAGAAGTTTTTGTGGCTTGGAGTGATTGCAAGTTTAGGGTGTGAAAGTAGTACAGTGGTGCTGATGTGTGATAGCTTCCAACCTATCTGTTGGAAGTGGAAAGCAAATGGAAACCCAGAGGGAGAATTGGAGCTCTCTGGTCTGTGGCAACTATTTTTAGAGCAGTAACTTTACAGCCATTTAGCTGGTCTCATAAAATGGTCAGAATTTCTTAACAACACTTATAGCCTTGTTATGGAAACCTTGCAGAAACTGGAGTTACTGAAACTTTCCCTTTCAGTCCTTATGCCATCAGTGATGGTTTTAAAATATTTCCAGCGTGTGGAAAAGTTTGTTATTCCAAGAGAGGTTTTCACATGTGAAGTACAGCATCCCAGCAGGACTCCTAAGTTGTGTCAGACTGGTAGAGGCTTCTGAATAGAACAGGCAAGTTCTCTTAAAAACAGTACTAAATTCTTAGTTTAAAAATGTATCTTGTAGAAATGTAGGATTTGTTTGCCATCGTCAAAAGTGGAAAAAGTCGCTGTCCTTGTTTTCTTTGGTGCAAGAAATTTCGATACAGAAGTGGTGATAAAAATCCTTGGTACTGAACCTGCTTGCCGCTAGGGAAGATGAGTCAGAGCGTTTTAATTTCCAGTCTTCCAAAATGCCAGTTCTGTAACGTTGCTGTTGTGCGCAGGCTGTTGGTATGGCATGCCCAGTTAAAACATTGTGCGTTATTAAGCAGTCACCAAATTTAGAAGTATTAACTGTTACTGTTGCCACTTGACTGTGGTTGAGTTGTTAACTTTGCTGCAATAAGACCATTCCACTTCTCATTTTCTCCTTGTAACAAACCGTTTTTATCTTCTTGCAGTTATGCCCGTGTTCTTGTACTTTACTTCAAGTTAGTAAAACACCTTGCTGCTACTTTTCCATTAACCTTGCTTGGATGAAGATAGCAGTGGTGTAGCATAATATTTCTTTTATTGATTCCCTCCTTTGCCTCCTTGAATTGCTAAGCCAACACAGAGAGGAGTGAATAGCTATTTTTAAAGTACCTGTTATGATTAAAAACTGCAGATAAGACACTGACAATTTTTCTCTTATTGTGCTTTCTTAGTTGTCAGCTGCTATTGTGGCAATTTAACCTCCAGCTGGGAGGGTGGACAGATAGCAGCACCCTCTTGGATGTTTGTGAGGCGCAGGCCATGAAAAAAGCTTTGTGGATGGGTTGGTGCAGTACATTGTGCTAGCCGATTTTCCTAAAGCAAATTGACCTGTTTTCTGTCAAGTCAACAGATCAAACCCGCAGCCATCCGTGCTGGAATTTCTTCTAAGCGCAGTATTAGATTTTATGTTGTGATTGTGATGCCAGCTATTTTGCTAGTTGGTGTCTTCTCCGTTCGCCCTCCCTCTTCCTTTGGTTCAACCAAGGAATGTGTCTGTGTAAATACTCATAGTGACTTGTAATCGCAGGGCAAGAAAGGAGAGCCCTGAGGATGTGGTGGCCTAAAAATACCCTCTCTGTGGAGCTGCTCAGTGCAGGTAGCTGGCGGTAGCATCTCCTCTGCCTCTTCTAGAGGCACCTCTGTGCTCACACTTTCACTGCAGGCTGACATAGCAGAGACAGGTGGGATGTGGGACTGAATCCCAGTCCTGCAGTCAGCAATGTCTGCAGTGCCTCGAAACTGAACAAAAGAATGGCTAAAATCTGTGCTGTTTTACAAGATTCAAAGTGATACGTTTGTCTGTTAGGCCTTCTTCAAGCTATGGAGGGAAAAATAGAACAAGATTAGTTTTTCCATAATCTTTCCCCTGTAGCCCAAAGAAAACTACATGGAGGAGATGTCTTCTCTAATCTTCTCTTTCTCCCCTGCATTATTTTCTTTCCCTCCTCCTTCCCTTCTGTCTCACAGCTCCCCTCCCCACACGCATGCACGTACACAGACTTTTGACAGAACACCAGTTTTATTCTCGAGCTCTTTTTAGCCCACATGGGTGTCTAGTCAGTGCCTTAGCCCCAGCTAATACACGAGAGTTTGAATAAATGTATAACAGCAGGTAGCAAGTGACTGTTGACAGGGTGACATATTGACTTAATATCTTGTGTAATGTGATATGAAGGATGTGCCTTTTGGTGAGTATTTTCATTTAATTTTTTTTTTCTTTTGCTTTGCTTAGGCAGACACTTGTAGGCAGTTTTGAGTAATTGTCTGAAATCATTAACATGTTTATTAAATAAAAAAGCAGAGTGCATTATCTAGCGAATCAATTATGTAAATGCACAAAAAGCATAAGAGATTAGTCTTTAACTGTTGCTGAACTGCAACCACTTTCCTAAATTATAGATGAAAGTGGTTTTTTTTTTTTTTTTTTTTTTTTTGTCAGTGTCTGTGATGTTAGGCTCCACTTTGTTCTGATGGAGCTTAAAGTAACAATTAATTGGGGGTACTGTGCAAGAAGAGGGCAGTTCTGATGTACACTAATGAACACCAATGTGTGTACATCATTTCTATAGAGGGAAACAGATGGTCTGTAGTGAAGAACAGACGTAATCTCAATTGAAGGGTCTGGATGACAAGATAAACTGACAGTGAAGCTCTAGCAATTTATTCTCTCATCTAGACACTGGGAAAAAATCTCCAGGAAAATCTGTTAATCTTCAGCATTTTTAGCAATATGCTTTCTTTCTTGATAACTTATGATAAAGTGAGAGTGTGCCTCTATAGTTCTACCAATCCTCAACTTACAGAGTGGGGAGAATAGAGTTTAATACTGGCTGTGTGTGTAGAAAATTCACCACCTGCAATTATAGCTATATAAATGGTAGGGGAACATGTAATAACAGCACAAACTACACCTCTCCGTTTTCACCCACTGCATCTTTGATTTTGCTCAGTTGGAGAGTACTCGTCTGTGATTCTGTGACTGCGATTTACCCATAGTCCAAAGCATAATGTACAGAAAACTGGAATACTTGCATCTGCTTATGTATGTGCTGGATACATCAAGAGTCATAGAGAAACTTACAGATATGTTTTTAAAGTAAGCAATGCTCATGGAAGCATTCTCATTCTTCTGTATTAACTGCAGGTGTGATCTGTAGCTTCTAACATTTCCTATGGCATCAACTGTATTTTTTTTTCCTCCCACTATTGTTTTGCTGCCATGCTAACTCCTGTGTATATTCCATGGAGATGTTGGACCACATTCAAATGCCCAGGACAGGGGATGCTGACTTTGTCTGTAATGTTGCATAATTTTGCAAGTTATCATAAATATTTGAACTGTGATAGTTGTCCTGCGCAGTCATTTGTGTCTGAACTGGCTGCTTGCTGTCACTGGGAGGACTTCTGGAATGTGTATTGCTGATGTTAGAAATGTGCAAGTGTGATAATTTAGCTGGAGACATTCAATTACTTTACAGCACCTGAAAGTGTGATTGTTTCAATTTCTGATGAAACTTTCACTTGTGCAACTCTTTTATAATGTCATTCACAGTGCTAAAGTAACAGGACATTAATTGTATCATGTTTATTAATTGTCAAAATTAGATCAGTTTTAACGGAGCTAACAGATACGTCTGGTCAAACTGGGAGATAAAGATGGAAGAGCTAATGAATATCACCAAGGAGCTGAGAAATGCTAGGAGAGGTGGCAAATGTGGCTGGACGAGCTCAAGTGGGATCGGAAGAATGCAGTCCTAGTCATTTCCTCAGGGAATAAATAGTAAGCATTGCTGACACTGAAAAAATGTTTTGAGTGAGCTGTAACTGAGGAGTTTGATTTGTGCCATCATCTCTGACTTTTTGGAAGTGTCTCCATCTTCATGAGAACTTACCATAGGGGAGTCAGTGCTGTGAGAGCTGGGAGTGGAAGTTTTATTCGTGTTTAGATTAAAAGATAGAGCACAAACTGTAAAATATGATTGTGCTTGTACTGATTCTTATGTGACCTTAACAGTATCCATACCTTTAGTACTCACAGAGACTTGAAAATCTTTTGCCTACAGTGTTAAAGATCTATCCTGAAATGACTCACTTGGGAGCAGAATCTCGTACCTCATCAGAGAGTAGGAATAAATCCAAGGTTAAAAGATGGGTGATCGAAGTCCAGCCTCCCTCCTTTCTCAGAGGCTTTGTGACCTTTCCAGTGAAGTGGGAAGAGCATCTCACAGTAATATGAGAAGAAATGCAGTGGGATTTGCAAAGCTCCACATTTGGAGTTAGCAAAGTACCTAAGAGGCTCTGATAGTATGGCCAATATGTACTTAATATTATTTCTAGTAATTATTTCTAGCTAATTTGGCTATAATAAAAATAGTAAGAACACATCTTACTGCATTTGATGTTTCATCCCATCCTTTCACGTACATTTGTTTTTCAAAACATAGAAGATAAGCTAAATTCTTGAACGGTGACTTTGGAAACAGGGAACTTACAGTTGTTTCATGTGATAATGCTGCATAGGTGTGGTACTTCTGTAAAAGTTGGTTCAGAAAGTCTGCATAACGCCCCCTCGATGCTATAAAAACGTCTTTGTGATGAAGCTCAAAATATGCCTAAAATATTTTGAAATTGTTTTTAACTCTCTGATACATCTCTTGGCTTCAAAGATGAAAGGATTCGCTCCTGGAATTTACACTTCTCTGATGTGATTAAAACCAGATAGGTGTACTCTAAATAGAATATTCTCTCTATGATGATAGGTTTGGTTACTGTTCTTTGAGCAGGCGGTTTCATACAGTAGAAAACAGCTCTTCTTGATGAGTTGCTTGTCACTGTTTTCAGCAGCCCCTCCTTTCATCTATTATTCATTTTGGGAGACTTAATAGTATAGTTTGGGTGTGGGCTGGTGCTGGGTACCAATAAACTGTAACCCCTGCTAGCTTCAAGCGTAGAGCGGAAAACAGTAAAAGTGCTTTTTTTTTTTTTTTTTTTGTAAATAACTCCAGCTTCCAAAGGAAGCTGCATTATATGGTGTAAACTCTCCTTTAATCCCTTACTTGACTGCCTGATCAAGCAGAAAAAGAAGAAAAGCTTCTGTGTACCATTTGCTTGCATTAAGGTATGATGTGAATGAAGACCCCTGTACTGTTCTGAATGGAGTGGGAGATTTGATAGCTATTGGAACACAAAGCAGTATCTATGAAGATTGCATCTAGTATTTTTCTTTAGCTCTCTGAAGACAAACTTAAGTGTTTGTGAAAGGTCTCATTGGCACAGTTGTGGGATCTTTTC
Organism: Centrocercus urophasianus; assembly: GCF_019232065.1. Taxonomy (NCBI): domain Eukaryota; kingdom Metazoa; phylum Chordata; class Aves; order Galliformes; family Phasianidae; genus Centrocercus; species Centrocercus urophasianus. The sequence continues at coordinate 15,198,626 of NW_024884789.1, read as the reverse complement.
CTTGGAGACCTTCAAATGTGACCTATTTATGGTCCTTGACACATTGCTCTGCGTGGCCCTGCTTGAGCAGGGGTGGGACCAGGTGGACCCAGAGGTCCCTGCCAACCTCAGCCATGCTGTGATTCTGTCTGCAATTTCTTCCCGTGGTTTACTGTGAGGTCTGAAGGGCTACAGTTTAGTGTGTATATAATGACTGTGAAGTCCTACGTGACCGAGGATATGTTGCAGTCTCTGTGTGCATATAGATGGATGTATTTATAGAAGAATCCCTGTGAATGTGAGAAATAAGCCTTTGAAGTGTCAAGCCAAATATTCTAGAGGGAAAAAACGGATTTCTTGTCTACATCAGAAGCTTGCATTTCATGTAAACTTGTCTCATTTTACCCAAAATATCTCCCCACAGGTTAGGAGAGCTGAAAATAATAATAATGCAGCAAGTAGGGGGAGGGAGAATAGGAGAGAGAAAAGAGGGAAATAACAAACATCTTTGAAATGTTTTTGTTCCTCCTTACTTCAGGCTTGTTTCTTTTCAGTAGCTTTCCCTCTCACTTCATTTCCTGTTCTACTAGAGGACTGCCAGGGCTATGGAGCTGTCTTGCTTCCCTTTGGTTGGGCCCCTGCAGGTGCCTTGTTGGCAAGAAGCAAGTGGTAGAAGACAGCTTTCAGTCTTCTCTGAGCAGCATGGACCCCTCCAAAGCTCTGTGATGTGATGCTAAGTCAGTGTGTTGGGAGCTCTTTGAAGGACATGCACACCTCAGCTCCCAGCGTGGCTGCCACCACAAGGCTAGCCCAACCCTCACACAAAGCTTTTTGTTTGTTCTTTGCTTCCCTTTGGAAAAGAGAAGGCGTGTTGTCACCCCAGAGTCACAGAAGGTGTACAGTAGTCTTTCATTAAGCTGCAGCAGTGATATGAGAGCAGGCTGACTGATTTTTGGTTATGGATTAAAGCTGGGGAGTGTTATTGAAAGAGGCTCTTTGCAAAGTGGAATAAAAGGCAGAGGTTTTTCAAAATTTGATGTTCAATTGATGGCAGTGTTTTGATGTGTTTTATGTATTACTTTCATTCCAGCAATAGGAAAGCAATCATTTTTATCAAGAACTGTTAGGGACAGCAGTTTGAGGCAGGTAGGCGTCTTAGCACACGTTGATACTGGGACATCTCAGAACCTTCAGCTGGTGCTTTCAGTGAGAAATCCTTGATCTCTGTTAGCAGGTTCGTAAGTGATTCTCCACACCCTTTGCTGTGTATTTATGCCTCAAATACAGTATATTCTTCTCAAGTTGAAAAAGTGTTTTCCAAATAGTTCACTGTGTTAGGATGAGAATTTTTGCTTTCTTGCTTGCAGTTAGTCACTTATATATATATTGCTCATTATTTTCATATTGTAGTTGGTCTTTCCCTTCCTTTTTCTGGTTAATATAACGTGTCTTACTGAACCTAAAGAAAACCAAGAAGGCAGGAGCATTCACTTACAAGTGGGACACAAGAAAGTCTGTTTTTAAAATACCATATATTTTGTATTGCGTTAAGCCTTTTCATGCTATGCTGTAAGCTCATGTGCTAACAGCATGTGCTGTTAAGAGGTCATTTCAGTCCTGAGGAACTAAACCCTTCCAAACAGCTATTTGTTGTGCTCTGTATTTGAAATCCATTATTTATAATCCTACCTTGATGTGATTTTGGTGATTGTTCTAGTGCTGTTCTTCAAAACTATTAGGAATAACAGTTTTCTTTAGTGTCTGGCAGACTTGAAAATCTTCAAGTTACAGTAGTAATAGGGTGCTAGCTGCCATCTTTAGTATTTTGATGCAATTTTTTGAGCAATTCTATAGGGGCCCAAATTAAATGAGTAAGTGTCTGGAATTAAGGAAGCGTTCAAATGTAGCCTCAAATAGCTGTAAGAATCCATAACTGCAAGCACTTCATCTTTTTGTGGAAATATCTGGGCTGGGCTAGGGTTGCACCTTGGCATTTGAATTGACTCGCACGGCTGTAGGTAAATGTTAACATACAGCAAACACTGCAGGCAGATGAGCTGGCTGCCAAAAGAAGGCATTTTTCAAATGCATTTCTGTAGCATTGAATGAGAAGCTGAGAATATGGGAGATTCAAAATACTAAAGAAGCCATTAGCAGTAAATGGAAGTGTGCCCATTGGTGAACAGCATTTGCCTGTGTATCGAGACGGTTTCTGGAAGCAAAACTTGTAATATAAATTACTGAATACTGAATTACTGCAATGTGTTAAGGATTCTTTTTAATTACAGGATGTTAAGGCTTCAAAAATAAAATTCTTCAAAGTTAATCATGGAGTAAAATAACTCCATATTTAGCTGAGCTTCAACTTCATTAAAGCTGTTCAAACGGCTGATGGAGCCCTAATAAGTTTTGTTCAAAGATAGGAAATCTTTGAAAATTTTCTGCAAATCTGACTGTTATCTTTGATACGCTTTAATTGGATATTGCTATCTCTATTCATGTTGCCCATCGAATTGCATCCTTGATACAGTGTTGCAGATGTATCCCCTTGTCCTGAGTTTAGTGAATCGGGGCTTGGAAGGGCTATTTTCAAGGCAGAACTGAAGCCATCAAACAGTACTTTATCATCTTTATCAGGCAGGTACAAAATATACAGTTTTCCTTGTGTAAGTATAAAAGCACATTGTGGAGCAGAAGGCAGGGGAAAAGCTGAATTCAGAGCATCATGCTGACAGTATCAAATCATTAATGAGGGCACCAGTTCCTTAATTATTTACAGCGTATTCGATGTGCTAATCTGTTTTAGGATTGTTAATATTGAATGTGTTGTTTTCTATATACACATCTTTTTTTCTTTCTTTCTGGTTTCCTTTTTGAGATATACTTTAATTACTGCTGTTATTCCGTCTCCAGAGCTGTGAAGATTGTTTTGTGTTTTTTTTTTTTTTCTTCTACAAAACAAAACCACGAGGTAATTTACTCCAGATTATACCTCTTACTGCGAGCTGCCGATACGATGGGGGTGATGGGGGCGACGCTTCCTTTCTCCAAGCGCTGCAGAGCAGGTCCGGAGCCGATGGCCGTGGGCGCCGCGTTGCCGCCCGCCGGAGCGCTCGCTGCTCGGCCGCGGCTGCCCGCGGGCAGGGCGGTGCGGGGCGGCCGGGAGCTGTTCTTTCAGCACCGCCCGGGCCGTGGCGCTCGGCGAGCAGCGCGCACCGCTTTGCCCTCTGCTGGGAACCCGGGTTTGGCAAGCAAGGAGCGTGAGCCCTGGTGCCAAACGTTCTGCTCACTGAAAACGTGCGAATCTGGAGAAATATTCCTCTGGTTTGTAGATTAAAAAAAAAAATAAAAAATTATATCCCCTAATCCCCCCACCCCGTGGCTCATTTTTCAGATTTTTTAGCAGCAGCTTAGGTTCCTTGTTCTCTTTGTGTATGATGCTTTTTCTCCTTTATGACACCTTCTAATTTTACATCAGTGTGGTCATTAGAAATCATCTGTGGCTCTGAGGCCTCAAAGAAGTCTTTTGTCCCTATCTCTTATAATAATATGAGCTACTGCATTCTTCCCTGCCATTGTATTTATGGATCTGATGTGTGGTGTGAAAAATCGGGGACTCAAAAGGAGGAAATGACCTACTTTCTAGTTCTGGTATGGAAGCAGGAAAATGTATTTCTTATGTAATTGTTGCTAAAGTTTTTGGAATGATAATAAAATAATGTTTTAATGTAATTTTGTTGTTCTGAAATTCCATTATTAATAAATTCTTTTAGTTGCTGTTTTGAGATGCTCCTTGAATGAGCCCGTACATCTTAGATAATTGTAATAATGGATAATTGTAATAATGGATAGGACCATTCCTTCTTGTTTGTTTGTTTGTCTTGTTACCAGTAGCATAAGACTCTTTGGCTACAAAGCTGCACAGTGGCTTCAGGAACATGATGCTTGCATGATGTTTAGCTGACCAAATGTCTTGCTGCACAACAGCAGGAATGTCAAAGCCCACTTTTCTGAGAAAGTACATACTGACTGAAAAGACCTGAACAGTGGATAAACTTCATGTCTATTCACTGCAGAGCATCAAGTTAGCCTGAACTCTTGGTGATACAAAGGAGAAATATTAACGAGATAGAAAATATTGTTTAGCTCATTTTGTCTTGAAGATCCTGAATTTTTACCATCAGTATCGCTGTTTCTTGATCTTTACTTAGCCTGAAATTGAGCAGCTCATTAACACAGACCATCAACACAAAACCCTTGTGCTTTATTCATGTGAATGTAATGTGTCATGGATATTTTGGAGGGGAAATTTATTCCTTTCCTTGCAGGGCCAAGCAGCTTCACAAAACTTTCCAGAATCTTCAGCATTCTTTCATGTAGACACATTGTTAATTGTGGTTTGAGAACCCCTCTGGGTTGGGATGAATTTTATCCTTGGGATTATTTAGTCAAAATCTGAAGACACTGATCTGTGGCTGGTGGCCATCTAGAACCGTACCATTTTCAGAAGGAAATCTTTGTGATTCATACAGGAAAAAAAAACAGGCAGGAAAGTCACGCAGGGGACTGTATTAGAAGAGATGTTTTGGCATCTGTCTTCAGTTCAAATACTTGGCCTGCATTAGAAGCTTTATCTATGTAATTTACTGGTCACTAGGTATTGTGAGGTTCTTGTTACAGCATTTTTTACTTTATGAAATAAATTTTGGCCACTTTAACTGAATGAAGTTAGTTGTTGTTTTTTTTCTTCTGTAAGTTGTCATTTTATCTGCAGATCTGCCTCAAGGACATAAGTTACCATTTTGTTTTGTTTTGTTTTTCTGAAGCATTTTCTATGAGGGAAATGTCTCCAGAGCAGAAGACAAAATAAAGGATAGGCCCATACTGTTTCCTTGAAAGCATGTGAAAATGCCACATATGTATTTTGATTTTCTGCCCAGATGAAAATTTGTTTGGTTTTAAACATATGAATTATCAGATTATTCATTTTTATAATTTTTTTCTTTTAAATTGATGAAACAGTGAATTAACTGAAGGTCAATTTAAAAACCACATGAAACCCTTTTACCTTGAAACTTATTGTTGTATATGAATGCTTTGTGTTACGTGCTCACTGAGTACTGGGAGATCAATTTACTTAATCTTTATTTAACTCCCCTCAACCCCCAGCACTGTGAACCCAGTCTGTATTTATTTGGTGTTCTTATATGCATGGGCATGCTTTCATGTGCATCATTAAATGAAATGTTGTTTAAAAAGGTCTCTTGTCTAAGGCTCACACTGAGGAGTATTTTGTTGTATCACTTTTCTGATCTATGCTTTCCCAGTTGTTTTGATGGAAAGTCTCACTTCCATAGGTGCGACCTTTTCTATTAAGAGTGGGATGATGTGTTGTGCCACAGTGTTTGCCAACGTAACATACGTGTGCACATGCAGAAGCCTGTGAAAAGATGTGGTGAACACATCTCTGAAAATTTTCCAAACTTAGAGAAGAGAAAAATAGAGAAGTAAATGGATGAGGTACAGATGTGCTTTATGTAAGTGTAGTGATTTAAGAGAAGTATTGTTTTCTGGCTATGGCAAGTATCTTGAAGCTAGAAGGTTTGAGTGCTGTTCCCAGCTCTGTCACAGACTTCCAACGCAGTCATTCAGTGTCTCAGTGCCTCAGCTGTTAGTGTTGCCAGATTCTTAATGGTCCCTTGATTGCACTGCCTAAGTAGACATGTTATTGACACAGTGAGCTTATTGCTACAACTGTAGGTTTGCCAGGACTATAACACTAAGAAATTTGAAAGAAACACTAAAAATATTGCTCCTGCACACTGAGTTACAAGCTGGGGGGGAAAAATCTGTAATTGTATGGGATTCATTATGTTTTTGCATTTTTTTTAAATCACTGAAATATTTTTGTCAAAACTCAGCTGCAAGCATTTTTGTGTTGCTGTAATGTTTTTTGAATCTTGGAAGATAATACAGATAACATTCTTGATTGTTACAGGATGTTGCATTGCTTAATGTAAAGTATTTTTGTTTGTATCATTTTCCTTCACTTCAGATGTTCTGTCCCTTGTAATCCTTCGCATTTCTGCGTTTCATCAGCAGCCTGCACTCAGTTTCAGTTGCTTGGTGGTTTGAGTGATAATATTCTTTTCCATCTTCTGAACCAAATTGTAACAGTGATACTGAATCTACACAGTCATGAGATCCAGAGCTGGTTCCTTCTGCAAAGCAATATGGCAGACATTGCCAAACACAAATTTGAGACTGGAAAATCACAGTAGGTGTGAAGTTAGCTCATTAGATGAAAAATGTATTGCTGTTCTAAGACTATACTCATTTATTTTATTCTTTTTCTCTGTACAGATGCCTCATATAAAAGGATTTTTATTGTCTTCAGTAAAAGAGAATAACAAATCCTTTTATAAATATATCAATGGCAAAAGAAGAACCAAGGATAGGATTCTCATCCTATACTTGGTGCAGCAGGGAATGTGGCCACTGAGGACAAGGAGAAGGCTGAGGTCCTCAATGCCTTGTTTATATCTGCCTTTAATAGCCAGATCAGTTATTTTCTGGGCATTTTATGCCCTGATCTGCAAGTCTGGGACACTGCTCAGAATATGCCCCCAGCGATTCCGGTGGAGACAGTCAGAGAGCTTCTCCTCCACCTGGACTGTCACAAGTCCGTGGGACTGGATGGGCTACACCCTCAGGTGCTGGGGGAGCTGGTGGAGGTGATTGCTGAGCCCCTCTTGGCCATCTATCAGAGCTCCTGGTTAACTGGGGAGGTCCCAGAGGATTGGAGCCTTGCTGATGTGACTCCCATCTTCAAGAAGGGCCGTACAGAGGATCCAGGGGACTATAGGCCTGTTAGCCTGACCTCAATACCAGGGAAAGTAATGGAGCAAATCATGTTGAGTGAGATCATATGGCATGCACGTAGTGTCCAGGGGATCAGGCCCAGCCAGAACAGGTTCGTGAAAGGCAGGTCATGCTTGACCAACCTCATCTCCTTCTATGACTGGGTGACCAGTCTGGTAGATGAGGGAAGGGCTGTTGGTTTAATATACCTAGACTTCAGCAAAGCCTTTGACACGGTCTCTCACAGGCTTCTTCTGGGGAAACTGGCTGCCCATGGCCTGGACAGGTTTACAACAGGTATACACTTCTTTGGGTAAGGAACTGGCTGGAGGGCCGTGCTTTGTGTTATGGAGTTAAGTTCAGCTGGTGACCCGTTACAAGTGGTGTCCCCCAGGGATTGGTACTGGGGCCCATCTTGTTTAATATCTGTATTAATGACCTAGATGAGGGGATTGAGTGCACCCTCAGTAAGTTTGCAGATGACACCAAGTTGGGAGGTGGTTTTGGTCTGCCTGAGGGTAGGGAGGGACTACAAAGGCTTAAGGGAGATCTCATGGCGCTCTGCAACTTCCTGGAGGGAGGTTGGGGTAAAGAGGGGTTTGGCAATAAACAGGACCCAGGGAAAAGTTGCATCAGAGGACGTTTAGGTTAGACATGAGAAAAAACTTTTTCTCTCAGCAAGTGGTCAGGCAGAGGAATGGCTGCCCAGAGAGGTGGTGGAGTCACCGTCCCTGGCGGTGTTCAAGAGGCGTCTGGATGAGGAGCTGTGAAATATGGTTTAGTGCTTGTGGTGGCAATGGTAATGAGAAGACGGTTGGACCAGATGATCTTGTAGGTCGTTTCCAACCTTGTGATTCTATGATTCTATGTTCTACAGCGTATCTACTGAATCTGAATAGTGACCTAATTTTTTGCTTTTGTTGGTGAATGGTGTCAAGATGGCAGTCACACACAAGCATGTTGTCTCCTTGCTACGTAATTTGTCCAAGAATACAGGAAATGGAAGGCAACATTTATGCATATGGTAAATATTATCTGCACATTGGTTGGATGGAGTAATGAGTGCAGAAAGTGAAAGAGAGCTATTTGTTGATTACTGAGAGACAGAGAAGTAGCTAAGTTATTAAGCTAAGAAGCTTCCCCAGCTTCTTGTTACAGGTTGGTCAATAACTTTTGTCTTGATACATTGCTCATGCTGAAACTGTCCTAGCAACAGCTGTGCCTTGTGCTGCAGATTATAGATAGTACAGCAGGAAAAGTAATTTTCACACTGTCCTTTATATAAACAAACTGGAAAAAAAGGATTATTCAGATACCTTTTTTTTTTTTTTTAATAAAAAGCTTTATCATATCAAGGATGAAAACGTAAGTGAAGTGCAAATTAGTGTGTGAGCAGGATATGCTTTTAAAAAAATCAAGTATAGGTGAGTGAAAGGAAAATAGCAAAAATAGAAACTAAGAGATGAAAGATGGGAATAGAGAGCAAGAGAAGGTTAGGAAAAATACGAAGTGGAACCAAGATAAACTCTGACTTTCAGACTTAAAGATGACAGAAATCACAGTAGCTATTCATCTCTTCAGCTTGGCTGAATGAAGAGGAGTGTAAAAGTTAAGGTCCTGTTAAAGGGCAGGTCAGCAGTGTGGCTTAATCATTCTGTGTTCCTACAGCAGTACAAGGGCTTAGAAAAAGGAATGAGATGAACTAAAGGAACATTGGAACATAAAATATGCCTTTCTCTTCTTTTTTTCTCAATAGATTACGATGATTCAGCATGAAACACAGGCAATAATGCCCAGTGCTTTGAACTGGATTTTTTTTTTTTAACCTGAGTGTTTGAAACACTTGCCACATTAGGGATGAATATCACCAAAATTGTATTAATTTAGGCTGTCTTCATCCAGATGAAAGTTACTTAATTGATTCAGACCTCTGCCCTTTTTAGTGTCTCTTTTATCTGACTGTGTTCTGTATTGGCTGCTGTGAAAGAAAGTGTGGAAGACATAGAATGCCAAGTTAGAGAATGACATGGTGGTATGCAGTATTTTTCCTTTCTCAGATGAAGACTGGTTTATGCCATGGAGTATTTGGATTTATATTCCTTCAGCATTTAGTTAGTTCTGTGCAACATAATACAGGATATTCTCACTAACTGTATCAATCTGAAATCCTTTTAAGAAGCTGCAGCACCGATTATCCTGCGTCTGGATTGTCCATTCTTTGGCTGACCAGTAACGTTCATTAAAATGGTGTCAAGCTTCTTGGGTTGGTTGTTCACACAACCATAATAAATGCGATAAAAATAGAAGTATTTTTTTAGCCTCCTAAAAAATGTGAACATATTAATAGATAAAGGTGAGAATTAAAAAAGGAAGAAACCCCCCTTTTTTTTAATATATATATATACAAAAGTTCTAACATTTGGAAAACAAGCACAATTTCCTAACGTGTAGTGTGTGAGAGGTAGTCCTGAGTTATTCTTATAGTGGCTGCTTTCCTCTTTGAGGGTACTGGGGTAAGTTCTGAGCCTCTGCAACACATGAACACATGGCAGTTGTCACTTTTTTCATGACTATCACCAGTTTGAATGTGTGCAAGAATTCACAGAATCACAGAATCACAGCATTGTAGGGGTTGGAAGGGACCTACAGAGATCATCGAGTCCAACCCAATTCGTTATGAAGTTAAGTCTAAAACAGCTAAATTATCTTAATAGTTTATTCCTGTCATAGCATCAAAATTCTGTTACTTCCAGTATCTTTAGTTTGTAGATAAATACCAACGCTTCATTGAAGGATGTTTTTATACCAGATAGTTTGGTAATGTCACATGTAGACAGAGTTCTCATTTGCCAAATCTACTAGTCAGTGCAGCATGTTCTGCCTTTGGCAGGTATCGTATATTTATGGTAGAATTTCCAGTTCTACTGGATATGTGTAGGTTTACAAGCAAAGAAAAAACATTCTATTTGACCGTCAGAAAGCAGACTGAGTTGACATAGGTAGAAAACAATATTTGCATGTCCACCCATGCTGAGTTTGTTCTCCATGGGAGTGCTTTAGGAAATCGTGGTTCTTGTACATGATTTCTCATCACATGAGTATTCAGAGCATGTTTCACTTTTTCAGTTCCTTCTTGTTTCTTGAAAACCTCTGTATTTCCATCAGTGATCTTAACTATTAAGATTAAAAATTTGCTCCAGAAATATTGCTTTGATGCTTCCAGATTATGTATTAAAAAGAATGTTCCCTAAAACTCCAAGTGCCATGAGGTATTTCCCTATTTAATGCCAACAGTTCCATACTAGGTGGATTCTTTTTGTGTGTGTCGTCCTCAAATTTTTCCTAATAATGCTGAAATACATGATGTGTCAATATCTTAGCCTCCTCAAAAGCCACTGAAATCTGTTTGATAGCATGTCATTGAATTACATGCAATTTTCGACTCGTATTTTTGTATTAAGAGAAGTTTTCTTTTGGTACAATATTTCAAATACCTTTTCTTGAGTGCACTGATATGAAACTTAAATTCAGACACACCTCAAACATGTCCCTGATAATTAAAATTAGGGGAGGAACATACAAGTCTTCCCTGTGGGATGGGAATTCAAAAGGAAAGTAGGAGAAATGTTTGTGAGAAGTCGTTGACTTCCTCTGACTCGTGACTTCCTGTGTTGACTTCCTCTGAATGGTGAACATATTGGTTGAGCTTTAATCGAGGCTTTTTCCCACTGTCAGATTTACTAAACAAAATGGAGTTGGTAATGTAACAAGTAGTTCTCTAAATTCAGGTAACCCTCAACATGCCTCAGGAGATGAGTAGTGAAGTCAAGAAGAATTTGAAACCTTGTTTAGAATCCTTAATGGAAACAGAATAACAAATCTATCACTGAGGAGGGATAATTATTTTATATGTGAGAGATATGTATCCTAATAAGGCATCTTCTTACACCCACCAGGCATAAGACATACTGTGTACTTTTATATCCCATCTTGTTTTCAGTAGGAAGAATATATTTTTAATAAGAATAATGTTTAGGAAAGACAAGCCAAGTGGTTCTCCCATGTGTAGGAGAAATCATGAATCATTTCCATCAGAGTATGTTTTGGAAGAGGAGGAGCAGGCCATAAGAGAAAGAACATCTGGTATTTTTCAGTTGACCTTCCAAAGGAATGCAGTCTGGTTATGCTGTAACTGGTTTGTGACAAAGGAGATACCTTTGGTGAGGAAAAACAAAATAAAAATAAGGGTCCGTCCATCAACTGGGAATACTAAATATATTGAAATATATCCTCCTGGAAGAAAACTACTAAGAATGGAGACAGCAAATCCAGGAGGGGTGATAAAGAGGTGCCCGTGTTGTACCGCCTTTTGCTGTGTAGTCCCCAGTGAGAGGAATGCTGTTGCTAGATGGGACCTGTGTGCTCTGGTGAGGAAGTTCAGCCAAGAAAGAGGAACAGCCAGAGTCTCTGAGTCACACGGCAAAATTCTGTTTGGAAATGGCAGTGGGGGGCATGCTGGGAAAGGAAGAGGAAACTAAGTTTAGAGTAGTCACAGAAGGAACCTGAGGAAAACAAAATACTTCAAGAGGGTGCTAAGTGGATGGCAATTGCCCTTTCATCTCCTCCCTTTCTCTCCTGGCAAACTTTCTTCTGTCCTTGCTCCCCTCCTGGAACCTGTATCTCATCTGTGAGTAGCAGCCTCCACCTATCTAATGGAAGTTTTAACTTTACCTATTGGGCAGCTATGAAACTGGAGAGAAAAGACAACACGTTATATCAGAGGGAAGGACTAAACAAGGCCTGAATGGGGAAGCGGGAAGGCAGCTCCATGGGGTAAACATTCTTCTGTGGTTTGCAGGGGGAGCATACTAAGGGCTGTCTGCTATCCAAACTACAACCTATTCACCTATATACAAACAAGAGAAGCTGTTGTGACTGGAATAGTTGGCTGGCAGCTGTTCCTGGCAGATGTCTACTCTGACTGTGCCTTGCGGCAGCCCTGGGCATAAATACTTGAACCCAGACTTGGGCCTTTTCCTGTTCTGGCACACTGCATGGAATGAAATTGCTGAGAGGAGAGAGCTAGGCAGCCACACCTCAAAGCTGAGCAAGAATGCCATGTTTCTTGAAATCTAGCTGTGTTTAGTAGGCAGCCAGTTTGTGTGTTTAGTAAATTGTTGGTCGTTTGGTTTAAGATATATCATTTTTCTCTTAATTGTTGCTGGAATAAATAAATTGCTTGTTGTATTCTTGGTATTTGGTGCATTTCAGAAAATGACATTCCTTGCTTTTCCAGTCCTTAGATTTCAGAAAAGACACAATTAGTAGTGCACAAGGAGATGTCCAAGAGAGGAGGACAAAGAGGGGTGGATGTGCTCTTCTGTCTGGTGGGGGAGCTAAGTAGAATGATGTCAGAATTTTGCAACAGAAAGACATGCAAGTTGAGGGATAGCAGAAGAAGAATTGTGGTAAAGTGCACCAGCTCTCCCAGTGGACTAAAATAGAAGCATGTAATTGTCCTCCAGGTGGAAACATACTGGCGTAATCATCTAATGTCTGCACTGCCAGAAATATGAAACCTGGAGAAAGGAGGGTCTCCAGCTGTAGCAGATAATTGAATGGGAGCAGTTTCTGCAAGGGTAGAAGACAAGAGGAAGCTGTTTGAAGTTACAGCTATCTAGAGATAGTTTTTATGGGCCTAGTCAGTAAGATTAGGGATTTCTCTAGGTAAGTGAAGGCTCGGTTAACAGTTACTGTGATCTAGAAGCTCTGAGGTAAGCAGAAGTCTGGGAACAAAATTATATGCTCTTTTTGTTTCTTTTCTTTGCAAAATGCATGACGGCTGGGGATAGATGAGGGGGAAAGAAAATCTGTATTTCATCCTGACCCCTTCACTCACTCATTCTGGAGCTTGCCTAGCTACTCTCAACTCCACTTAAGAGATTTCTTTTCCAATTGCTTTCTGCACTTGGTTGTTAAGATATCTTCTGAATACTCTGCGGGGTAAAATTGTTTCCCACATCTGCTTTTTTTACGAGACTTATTGGCATAACTGATTTACTTAAGGTAGTATACCAGTGAACTTGTTCATTTCAACAAGAGTTGTCATGCAGGATTTTTCCTCCAAGAAGTGGTAGGACTTGATGTGTTCACATGGAGATGTTGGAGATCAGTTTTGCTCTTAATGAATTTCAGCTTCTTTAAGAAGAGGTATTTTCTCAGCGTCTTATTTTAAGAAGTTTGATAGACCTTCAACAAGTGGTACAACTGTCTTTTCTAATGGCATCCCAAGGAATGCATTAGTCTTTGAAGCTGAAATACTTTGACATCTCACTGGGAGATGAGTTGCTATGGTTTCAAGGCAAGTGTTAGTGCTAGGAAGAGTCTGCATCCTTGAAATGTGCGCATGGGCAGTCCTGTGCTCCTGTATGTTTCAAGGCCAGAACTTGGGAATCTTTCACATCAGTGACTTCTTCACAGGGCATAAGGAAAATTAGAAGGAAGATGTGCAATTTGATTCCTCTTCACTAATAGCCATTTTATGAGGTTTGAATAGGTGGAGCTGTGTGTGGCAGCTTTCAGCACTTTGATGGAAAGACAGGAAGTTTCTGCCCAGAGTGCTCTTTGTACGCAGGGGGAACTTTTATGGCAAGCAGAATGCAGAGTGAGAGGAGGTACATAAGGAGAGGATTCCTGCTCTGGTGTTGAATGGGCTCTTCCTTCAAGCCATTCACCAAACTTCTTGAAGTAGGTTTTTCAGTCTGTAAAAATTGCCAGATTTTATCTAGTGCAGAGAGCCACACTGTGTATGTATATGTACTTTCTCTGAAGAAGGAGCAATGCAGCAGCATGTTTTTAAGGCTATAAAACCCTATTTTTAATAACCAGAACAAGTGTATTAGCCACCTTGCCTTAATTTCCATTTAAATGTCTTTAAAAATAGAGCTCTCATTACAATTTTCCCTTGAGTCCTGTAGCCTGCAAATAAGAACCAGATAAATGTTGAATGTTTGCAACAATATATTGTTTTTCAATATGTCATAGAAATTAATTCCTCTGAGTTGTATTTAATGCATATATTAATAGTAAATGTATAATAACTTCTCTGTGGTTAGTGAAGTGTAGTGTGGTTACTCTGAAAGTAAGAATGATTTTCTTAGGTCTTAGTGAGCCTTATGAGAGTTCCTCTTCCCTACAAATAATCTGATTGTGATAAAACAGGTATCGTTCCCATGATTGTCATGGTTAAATTTCCTCTGATTTTTCAGTCTTTCCTTGATGTAGCCGCTGCAGGGTTCAAGAAAGTACTGCTTAGATTTGGAGCTGTGCTTGGTTTCTGCCTTTATCACACAGTTCCTTTTCTCTACCTAAAACATGAAGCCCTATAGAAGCTTCATAAATGCACCCCAGGTAACCTGTCAGGCACAGGCCTGGGATTCTCCTGCTTATCAAGTGCTTTTGTATATGTGGAGAGATAAATAAGACTTTGTGGGCACATGGGAACAGTGAGGAGTCCCACAGTTCATTTATCTTCCTTTGTGTTATTCCTTTTTTTTTTTCTCCTTGATCCTTCTTCCTTCACCTTTGTTTTTCAGTTTAGTTGGTAAAATGCGACTTTTCAGAAAAAAGCTACCTGATATTTTTGGGAGCAGTTATTTGATCCTCAGTGAGTTTATGGATGTGTTTAGACCAGCAGGATTAGCAGTTTTCGTCTAGAAATTTCACATTCTCACCGAAGCGTAGAAAGGAAGAAATGGTGCCAGAAGGCTGAAAGCTGTAAGAGCTATTTCCAACTCGAAGGGTTGTAGGCACACTGCAATTTTTTTATTCGTTTTATTCGTCTATCTAGCGAGCTCATGGCACATGTGTGTATTTGCCTGTGTATAACAGGGAAGTGTTCTGGACACTGTAGGGAATGCAGTTAGTGAATTTGATTCTTTGAGGTATTTATTAGCCATGATGGCTGGGCATCAGAAGATTAGCCATTTTCTTTAGGTAAAGTTCTCTGTATTCTGACACCAAATTTTTGAGATTAGTATCTTAACTTCTGTTTCCCAAAGGAAGTACAAGTCCCGGACCTCCCCAGTGGTTTCACATGGAGTGAAACCAACTTTTTTTTTTTTTTTTTTTTTTTTTTAATGGATTCAGCCAAAGTGCAAAGTGCAGACATACAGAAATGAAGGATGGAAGAATCTGAATTCAGGTGTGTGTCCTGCTCAAATCTTACGAGGCCATTTAGCAGTCCTTTTTATTTTGTCTCTTTACCCGCTGCTACTTAACAGCTTGTAGAAATCTTTTGAAACTCTATTACTTTATGCATTAGAGATTTGCCTGCTTCCACCCTCCCCCTTCTGGGATTCTGTGAGGCTTTCTTCTTGTATGCTGTGCCAACAGCAGATTTTGCCTGAGTATTCTTTTTCTCATTAACATCAATTGAAGTGAGACGTCAGAAATCCAGGACCATTTGCAGTGACAGGACAGTGCCAATGCTCTTCCTTTTATAACCCATAGGAATAAAACTATGCAAAGCATCATTTCATTATTCACTTTATGATAGCCTGCATAAATTACAGATCATAAGCTGGGGAAATAATTTTCATGATGTCCTTTGTCAAATATCCAAAGTTTAAATTTTGAGAGGAAATAGGAGGAAGAATGAAAAAAAAGAAAATGCTACCGTGGTGGATTTTGGATGTCGTTTTTCTTTGTTATTTTTTGCAGGAGGCAGTGTTATCCTAGCTCAGGAAGTGAGGATGAACATCAGACCACCCATTTCTTTGCTGCTTTAAGTAGTGTGTGCTGAAAATTATTTAGTTTTAAAGCTCATCAGTGTTTTCTGCTTTTTTAAGAGGATCTAATAGAGCAAACAGTAGCATTCAGACTGTGATTATAATGAGCATTGCTCTTGTTTTCACTAGGCAAAATATTTGGGGTCAGTTAATGAGATAAAATCCAGTTGAATTGGGTGGTGGGAAAGCCATATTGTAGTTTACTCTTAGAGTAGCAATGACCTTTTATTTTTTGCTGGATCCTGTGAGTTTTGCCCACATGGGCAGAACAAACCATTTTTCCTCATGGGGATGCAGCCACAGCAGCCTCTGCCAGAGCTCAGTTCCATTTTGTTTTTCTGCTCCTTTGTTTGAAAGTATTGCTTATGTTGGGATAAGCCAATAGCCAAGGGGGATGGCAGCAGACTGTTTTCTCTAACACACCCAAGCTTTAATAACATGTTGATTAGGCATGTACATACATTTCCTGGTTTAGCATCGTGAATCTTGCTACTTTCTGAAGATAACAGACATTTCTTTGGAAAGAATGACAGAAAATAAGAAAATGAAAGAAAAAGTCAACAGGTATCCCCTCCGATCAGATGTTGCCATCGTGCTTTTCTCCTGTAAAATAAGCATTTTCATTTAAGGAAAGCTGTGGAAGTTAGAGAAGGGACACCATCATTATGGAGGAAAAAGATTGAGGAAAGTTGAAGATATTGGAATAATAAGTTCAACACTTCTCTGAATTAGTTTAAATGCAAATCAGTTACACTTAATGATTTTGAGAACTTTTAGTTTTAAAAATAAACGTGAGATACCTGTTTGATTTGGCATGTTTTCCTGCTACCCTGCTCAGGGCTCTGTAGAGCGTGGAAGTCTTCTGTCTGACCAGAGGAGCAAGAGGGTTGGGTTTTATTTCCCCTCTGTGGGTCATGAGGAGGAAGTCTGAGTTTTAAAATGAGAGGAAAGGCAGAAAGCCTAAGGTGTGTTCAGAGGTGTGACTTAGTGTATGTATTTCCTTACTTTTTCCTAGGCAGAAATAAGCTTTAATAAGCTTTTTTTCAGCAGTGAACAGTTATAATTAAAGAAAAAAAAAAAAAAAAAAAAGGAAATGCATTAACGTTGTTTGATATGAGGAAAAGAAAAGAACAAAGAGAAAAAAGCCATGCTTTCTATCAAATGCAGAAATACATAAGAGTTTGTTGCTGTTTTTTAGATTCACAAAATGCACCATACTCGTGAAGTGGCATTTTTGGGTGGTTGGAAGGCATGTTTAAGGACAAAGGTTTTCATCCCTTCCTGCATGCAAATCATTTAGAGTTGCGGTGTTCATAGATCCTTTTCTTTGTGCCACAGCTTTCTGGGACACGGGTTTTAGATGTCTGGAGCTAAGAGAATGTGATAGGAATTGGAATGTTATACTTAACATCCTGTACCTTTTCGTTTTGTGCTTGTGCAGAACAACCAAGGTAATATTTTGGGAAGGTTGCTTTACCTGTCAGCAAATCTCTTTAAGACATAGAAAAATAAAGGACGTTTAGCAGTCACTTCACATAGTTCTTCTTAGATTGAGGTAAAGTTCAGTAGTAAAGATTAAAATGAAAGCAAAACATAACCAAAGGCACTCTTGGTGTAACTCTAAATGTCATACACCCCTTACAGAAAGTATCTCTCAGATTAATTATGGAATCCCTGGATATTGAGAAATCAGCTACAGAGGCAGGAGGGATAGCCCTCCAGGGAGAAATGTAAAGATGCCTCATGCAAGCAATGAGAAATTATTAGGGAAATGAATAGCTATGAATGGTTGAAAACGAAACAGGAATAATAAAAAAAAAAACAACAACACAACAACTCAGAAGTTGTCAGGCTGAAGTAAGAAGGGAAATGAAAAAATATAATGATATTTAAAGAATTAGTGGCGTAGAGGGGGCTTCGTGTGGCTGCGTCCAAAATGCTTGGCCAATTTCAAGTATGTTATCAATATTCATTTGAGGTTACCTCTGTAAGTGCATTGGGTCTGATGCCTACAGATGCAGCTCACACATCAGGCACACTTCAAATAAGGCATATTGTGTTCTTTGTCATTTATTTGGGTCTAAATCACTTTTTGTGCTGTCAGATGTCATGAATGTGTTGTTTATCACACTGTCAGCTGTAGTGGCCGTTTCTTCATTGTTAGGGGTTTGATTTTTTTCTTTTTTCATCCTGTAGCATAGTAGAAGTAAGTTGCTGCCTATGTCTAATCTGCAAATAAGAGGATGGCTTTTCTGCTGCTCACCTTGAGCAGCCTTGCTGGCATTTGCTGTTTTAGCTGCTGCAGTTGTGTGTGTGTGCAGTAATTTGTGTGACATTAGGCAAAAAAAAGAACAATGTTGGACAACAACAGTTAGTGCCTGTATGGCAGATCTGAGCATTTATCATGTGGGTCTGATAGTTGTGGAGATGAGGAGTATGTGACTCTGAGAAGAGCTAGGGCTCTGTAATGGCCTTAGTGTGTTACAGAAGAGTGGAAAATGTGTTGCACAGCTTGAGGCAAGATTTTCATTTTGTTTTTGCTACAGACTGCATGTGAAATGCACAAGAGAAAAGTATTCACTGTGGCTTGTTTCAGCCTTGCTGGTAGCCAGGGCTTGGAAGGATTGTCCAGTCTGGATGGAAGGCAATGGGAGAGGTCTGTAAAAACTTGGCATAATCTTCAGAAATTGTCACTGTTTTTTATTTTTTTTCCCCAGCGTCCATAAGATGGTAAGGCAAGAAATTCAGCCTGAGAATCAAGTTTGTCTTCCCAGGAATTTTGGGATAGCAGTGGGTTTCACCAAAAGTCCTTTAGCAGGAGTCAAGCTGTTTGGATTTTCTGGATTTGTTCATCTGGTTTGCAAGTTTTTATGCTGAAGTAGGAATAAAATGTTTTTGTTTAGTGGGCAAACTTGTGTGCATAGTTCTGCACTTGTGTGTTCATATCTCATCCTTTTAGTTTAAGCCAGTCTGTTTTATTTTGATCTTTAATCCTTCAGATATGAGAAAAAGCAGACGTGCAATATTTGGACAACAGTTTACTAAATCATTTCTGATTCTTGCTTCTCAGCTGACTGAAGTGTCAGTTGGCTCAGTCAATGTGTTTGCAAAGCAGCAGCCTTTATTTATTTGCAAATGTGTATTAAAGTATGTCCTTCTTTTACTTCTGGGTTTGAACGACTAATCACTGCCTGTTTCCTTGAGGCAGACAGAGTAGGTTGTCTCAAGTAACTATCAGACAGCACTTGTTTGGATTATGCTCAGATGTGTGAATGGTGCTCTGTAAGGGAGAGCAGTCCATGGTGCTCGATGCAGACAGAAGCATTGGGAGTTTAAATGTACTGCAGCTGAGGGAGTATGATCTCCTTCACAGGTTTCAAGTTCAAGCTGGTCACCAAATAGTGGAGATGGATGATGTTCAGAGGGACTCCTGGCCTCCCTTCCCTACTGCTCTGTTATAAAGCACTGTGGGCCTGGCATGGTACCTCATTAGTAGGAGGAGTATTTCTCTCACTTGTCAGGTGTGCATGTGGCTCAGGGCAGCTTCCCGAGTTTGTGGCTTGGCGTTTTGATGCAGTCTGGTAAACTCTGGTTTTGCTTTCCTTTCTTGTTGACCGCTCGTTCGTGAGCATTTTTGAACCCTACCTTCCCCATAGTAGAATATTTCAGAAAAGGGAAGAGGGTAGGGTAGTCCTAGGCCTTCAGTTTGTGAAACATTACAGTACAAAGCCTTGGCTGATTGGTTTCACTGACGTTTTACCCATAATGTGATTTGTGGCTCACAGTTTGGGTTTCTACAGGGTTTGGGTTGACGAACTTTTTCAGTAAGTGTTCCAGACCTTGATGTGCAGAGGTGATTGGAAAAGAGAATAGATTCTTTTATTTGAGATGGATGACAGTAAAAGAGCAAGGCCTAAGAAACCCCTCTGTGGCAAAGAGAAATAAGGCATGTGGTGATCGACAGATTTACGTATCTAGCTACAATCTTCCACCTTTCCAAAAGAAGAACTTTCTCTTTGTGCAGTGTTAGTTTCAAAGCCTCCAGCTCCTGCAGAGCCTAATGGCAGGTATGTTTCCAGCTACTTCCTTTTTATGCTTGAAAATAGGATCATTCTTAGGTCTGTTCATTGTCATCTGGTAGCTCTTCCCTTTCACTAATTTCCCCAAATGAGTTGTGGCCCACTCTGAGGACTATGGGATTCATTAGAGTGAAGCTTTTTGAGAATGTCCTTGGTGTTCAAACAGGAAGGAAAAATCCCCAAGGCTGTCAGAGATAAAGATCACCCACTGAAAGGATAAAAATGAATAACGCTTCTCAAAGCAGACCTAAAAATACAGTACTTGGTTCTCTCACACAGAGTTTAGTTAGTGAAATAACTTGATTGTACAGTGCCAGAATTATTTTTATCTAAAGGAACTATGAAGCCTTTCAAATGTAAACAAAATGTAATGTCAGGGAAAGCAGTTTTGAGTCTAAACGTTACTTGGTGTTCTGGGATGGGAGGGGTTTGTGTGTGTGCAGTACGAAGAAAATGGGAGATCACTTTTCACGTCTTAATTTTTCTACCAACTTGCTGAATAACTTTGGTTTGGATGCTTTGTCTTTTTGTGTCTGTTTTCTATTGGCAGGTTTTCCAAAAGTGAAATGTAACAATCGTGCTTTTTGCATGTGAAAGTGGATTACAGATTAATTTGCTGTGTTATGTGTTCTGAGTCAGAGACATATGAAAACAAGTCAAGTACACTGCAGAGTTTGTGACAGTTGTCAGGCTGATACCGTTGCCTTTTAAACTCATTATTTATTATGTGAGCTTACGCTGAAGTTCCTTGCTGAGTAGTAGTTCCACATTAATAATTAAACTGTTCTTTATCTATTTTAACCTGAGTGTCTGCTTAGCGTATGCACACAAACGTAGTAGTGATATTTATGAATTCTGCATTCTGTAGTCCAGATTTTAAGACATTGTTAAATAGCACAACTCTGATGTTAATGTGCATAAACACGCAGTTTTCTGTTGTGGATGTTTCTGAGTCCTGCTTCAGATTGTAGAACTGGAGGAGAAAGAAGAAGAGAGGTATAGTCAGTGCAACCAATTATTCCTACTAGGTAAGGATATGCCCCTTCTACTGTGTCTGTGATGATGCCTTTTTGTTTTTAGCTACGAGCAAATCTAATTTGCAAATGAAAAATATCATTATAGCAGAAGTTGCCTGCAAGGGAATTAAAGCAGGCGTATTCAAAAGAATTCAACAGAACACACAATTGCTTCTTAAAGAATGGATTTATGATCCCAGTTCACAATTAAAATAACAATTGCTTTTAAGTGGTACCTATTATTTTTAAAAGGTTAGATGTTCCAACAATAGAATTTTAAAGGCGTAAGCCAGCTTGTGAGCAAAACATGTGGTAGGTAATTGGCAAAGCTCACTTAATATTTTTTGTTTGCTATCCAAGAGCTATTCACGATGCCACTGTAACAGTATGTTGTTGGTACAACAGAGCTGACAGTTTTCTGAGATGAAAAGGAAGAGAATGGAATTAATCACACAAACTTCATCATCCAGTCTGGCATAACTGAAAGAGTGAAGTGAGTTCTGCTGTAGTTGAACTATTTTAAATAACTGCATGTTTTATTAATGCAGTTTTTTCTCTTTTAACCTCTTCTGTGCTTTCTGTCCAAAATCATGTTGTGACTTCCTGCCTTTTGAAGGGAAGCCCCAGAAATATAGGTAACTGTAATGCACAGCAAAGGGGAATCCTGCGACAGCCCCTGTTCTGTTCTGTGTGTGTGTGTCAGGTAAACTCATTGTAAGTTTGAAGGCTCTGGCATGTTACTCGTTCAGAACGGATGAAATAATTTTCAGTATGTTTTTCTCCAAGCCTACTTAGCAGTCTTCTGCTTTTAGCTGCTGTGTTTGACATAATATGGAAAGTGCCTGGCAGACCTCAAGGGAGTCCTGCTCTTGGGGGAGGGGAGGGTAGAGTACTAGCTGTTGAACCTTTCCTGAAATCAAACTCTTTCTTTATGGTTTTGGGTACTGTTTTTACCCCTTCCTATGTCTTCTATTCCTGCTGGCGTAATGTTTCTTCAGAGAAGGAAGGGTTTCTCTCCTCTCTCTTTTATTTATATATTTTTTTTAATTTTTCAGTTCAGTGCAATACCACATGACCTGCAAGTTCCATACTTCGGAAATATTTTGATATGTTGGCCTTTTTCAGAGAGAAAGCAAAGAGGTCATGCAAGACAGCATTGCTAGCTTCCAAGAAAACTGCCCCGGGTCTTAGTTTTTACATATTTAATGTCAAGCTGTGAATGTGTTTGTGCAGATGATGTAAAATATTGGTCGTGAATTAGCTATTAAATCACAGGATCTCTTTGATTCCTTTCACTCTTGTTCCATTGAAGTTGCAAATTACATCCACTGTGATATAACATTTGTTGGATGTTATGCTGGATATTTGGACCAAATCTGTTATGAATGTATACACCCATCTGGAGCTCAGATTTGCCATGTTAGACTCTGAAGACTCTATTCAGTCCTTCATTGAAGCAGGAGTCCTGCACCTACACAGTCAAAGAAGCCGACGCACCGTGAAACCTGTAGTCTTAGCTCATGGTGTTTGATATTCTCCCTTGACATCTTTCAGAGCTGCAAATTTCTGCTCTTTCAGGCTTTTATATAATTTCTCTGCCTCAGGAATATAAATTGTGTACTCAAAGAAGACAAAATGGAGATTTGAAATATTGTATCAAGACAAATGCACAAAACAGTCTGAAACAATTCAGCTGCCACATTTCTTTGAAACAGATTCCTGCATGTTCCTTGATATGTGGAAAGCAGTCTGAGAAGAATGGATGACTGTGACTACCATGTACATTCTCTTGTTCTTATGGATCTGTTAACTTTCTTTCTCTGGAGCTTCTCACACGAAGAACTACTGTGTGACTTTCTTCTGGCTTCGCACAGTCATAGACTGAGGTTGGCAGGGATCTCTGGGTCCATCTGGTCCCACCCCTGTTCAAGCAGGGCCACCCACAGCACGGTGCCCAGGCCCATCTGCAAGTGGCTTTTGATCTGCAAGGAGAAGACCTCGTGGCCTCTCTGGGCAATTTGTGCCCATGCTTCATCACACACACAGCACAGAAGTGCTTCTGTGTGCTTGGATGGAACCCCCTGTGTTCCTGTTTGTGCCTGTTACCTCTTGTCCCAGGACTGGACACCACTGCAAAGAGTCTGGCTCCTAGTATGTCTTCATACCTCTTGTCCTGGAAGGGACCTCTCAGGCCCAACCCTTCCTTCCTTCAATGTAATTGAAAGTATTACATGTGGCTTTGCAGAAGGGCATATGCTGGCACACAGCAGAAATTAAGGTTTCAAGAAAAACAATTTGTAAGCTGTGGGACTTATGTTATAACTTTATGGATAAATAGTAGTTAAATAATTGCAAAGTTTCAGTGTAAGCAGTGTGCCAGCTTGACTTAATCTACATTATTTGAACTCTTCCGTTACACAGTTGAAAATAGAGATGTATTGACCACTCTTAGAGTGTCTGCAGTTGCCTTTAAGAAGCAGAAACAATGCTGCAAGATATTCCAAAAGCTACGCAGAAGTACTGCTTATGTACAAAAACTTTCATGGTAGCCATGGCAGATGTTGACCACCAGAGGATTGCAGAGATGACAGTTCTCATTACTTTGTCAGAATTCTTGTCATTGTTCTTAGAAATTTGTAACTAAATCTCACCTTTAACTGGTTAGGAAAAGAGATCTCATTTTTTAGAAGGGATAGTTTTACATTAAGCTCTAGTTTCCTTAATGATCTTGTCCTCTTTCTGAGACAGTGTGGTTCTTGGAAACTTTAAAGTGGTGACTACAGAGCTGTGATGAATTGCTCTAGGCCAGGAACCACATTTTAATACATATCACGTACATGTAGCACGAAGAGCTCAACTACAAATACTGCTCAGTGACACTGTCCTAGAACGGTCCTTAAGAAGAGACTTGGTAGCACTTCTTTAAAAAGTAAAAAAAAAATAAACAAATAAAAACCAAAGACTGTTTCAAATTAGTGTTATATCTTAGTTAATGTAGTTAATGTCAAATCACAGTAAGGAGTGCTTGAGAGACTGCACCAAGGAAAGCTTGGCTGAACTGTGTACATTTATGATTAACACTCTGGCACTGCGTTCTGAGACCTGTTTCAATTTTTAAAAAGTAAAAAAAGAAAAGTATTCTTTGTTCCCTGATTGTGTTTCATGGTCTGCTTGGTTTGTTTTTTTTTTGTTTTTTTTTTTTTGCCAATGAAATTTCATGGTCTGCATGTAGTCTAAGGGATATTGCTTTCTAGAAATCAGGAAAGATATTTAACCTGACCTGAAATAAACTAGCATCACATGCCGTAGACATGATAATGTTATGAGATGGTACAATGAGCATTTTAAAGAATATTTGGAAAAACCTGACTGATTTTCAGGACACTGAAACCTCTGTGCTCCTTTGCTGGAGAGCTGAATCTGACTCACTCTCTCCCCTTGCCTTTGAGCTGTGCTTCTCTAATAAGGAACTGCTCCTAGTGCTGCTGTCACTTTAGTTTATTTCTTGACTGTCTTTTTACTCATCTATCTTATTGCAGTGCTTCAAGTATGAGTAGACAATTTGCCTTCTTTATGCGATGTGGAAATGCTTTATTGTTGCTTTATAAACACTGACAGTGCATTTTAGAACAAGGATTGCCAGCCAGTCTGTTTTGTTCAGAAGCAGGGAAGTTTTGAATTAAAGTTTATTTTCTTTCATAGTCTGAACTTTCAGATTAACAAATAGCTTTCTACATGCTAATCAGTTCAGATCAGCAGAATTTACATGTTAACACTGTTGTACAGATGGAGGAAACCAAGATACAGGAATGTTAGGAAACTTGCTTGAGGAAGTCTGTTGCAGCTGACCTTGTTCTGTAAGAGACCCACGCACCATCCTTTCTTGTCAGATTCTTTCTCTTTACTTAAACTCCTCCCTCTGAGAAGTCTCTGCTACATAAAAAGATCTTTCAGATTGTTTCTATGTATCTATATTTACCTACAGCTAAAACAATTTATTCTTTTCCCATATGTGACTGAGATCCTCATTCAATCGTGAAGCATTTTCTAGCTTTATAAAGCAAACGTGGCTTTGCTGGTTTTCTGGCAAACTGCTTTTCAGATGCAACTGCACCAGGAAGTGAGTTCTGCAAAAAGTACAGCAGTGTGCAGCGTGGAGCTGACTTGCATAAAGAAAGTGTTCCTTCACCTCAAGTACCCCGCAGGTCGTGAGCCCGGCTGCACCGAGCTGCACACTCTGTCCTCATGCTTAAATAAGAATCTCAGTGGAGCTGGGTACTGTGGAGATACGGTGTTTTTCCTCTCGGCAGGAATGGATGTATGGAGTTAAACAGTATAGGGAACTAGACATTTACTATTTCCATGGCAACTTCAGATGATGATTTATTAAGCTGCATTTTTTCCACCTTCGAGACTGTGCATTTTTGTTGGTCTGTGCTCTCCAGTGAATGTTTCTTTCCACTCCCTAGTGAGCCCTTTTCTCTCATCCAGTTCTTCCCTTCTGTTTTCTAAAATGACAGAGGAATGGAAATGTATTTGTAGCAATCTTTGTCAGGCAAACGAGGCTTGATACAATCGTTAATTTATTAATAAATATACTAATTCTAGTTACCACTTAGAACTCTAATGTAATTCTGATGGCTAGTGTAGCAGGAGCTGAAGCAGTAAAAGGGAGAGTGTCACAAGTGCTAACAGAGCACAGAATGCTTTTGGAAGAGAGAAGGAGACCTTTTGGCCCAGCTGGGCTCTCTTTTCATTGATCTTAAACTCTCCCTCTTGCTTTTGCTCCCCTGGGACCATCTCTTGCTTCTCTCTACTCACAATGGTGGTTTCCAGCATCCCCCACTCTGCAGGGTCTGCTTAAGGAGCACAGTACTGCTGCAGTCACTCCTTTGAATCACAGTACCCCTTTGGAGTCTGCATTGTAGCTCAGTGGAACTCAGCTTGACTGAAAATGCAATGGTCTGCGTTTGTGATGTACTGTGAAGTTAGGGCCTCGGTGCCTTCTGTGACCATAATGACACCTTCCAGCTCATTTGTTGCTGTTCTGGGCAGGCACGGTGATGGCCTCTATTGGTGTGTGCTTCCTCACATATTGCAACCATTCTCTCAGCACTTTGCATCATAGGCAAGCCTGCTCTGTTCAGCATTTGGAATGCCAGAAAGATATAGCCCTAAGTAAATTCTCCAGATGCAAATACAGGAGACTTAATAAATTATTCATTTTTGAGCTGCATAGACACAGTTTGAAAATCTTGAGCATGATGGTAACCAGGCCCATGCAAACAAAATGAACGGAACAGTTACTGAATATAGAATTGTGAAATGAATCTCAGAGCAGAAGACATCTTTTTCAAAAACCTGCCATCTTTCTTAACATGCATTGATCTTTATGAGCATGCAGCAATCTTTATGGCTCTCATTTATAACAACATCAATTTCTATGTAAACGTTTTTTTATCTCAAATATTAATTGCAGATGGTTTATTTTACATTTGTCTTTATTCTCTGAATTAGAAGCATGTCTTAGAATGCTAAAGTACCATAGTTCTTCATGTCCCCTACCAGTTTCTGCCAGCAGCTTGCCTTCTTTTGATAAAATGCAATCTTGTACTGAGGCTCCAATATGACTTGGCCATATTTGATGCTCTTTTTTTAACTCAGTAGGTGATTGTGGACACCCTAATATGACAAGTATGTATTTTTGGATGTATTGGCTTCAGTATTGGTTAACTAAATTTTTAAGTAACTAATGTATAGCTTAGTTTTTCAGCTGAGCAACCTGAGTTTACTTCACCAACAGCAACTGAGTTTACTTCACCAACAGCAAACAAATACATTCATATCTCGGTGGTTACTTTCAGTAATGATTTTCAAGTGAATTCAAGTCATTGACTTGGCCTGGACACACAGCCTTTGTCCAAGAGAAGTTCTAGCATTTTCCCTCTTAAATAAAATACACTGCTCTGTTCTAAGATAGGGATATTCTCCTGCCTTAGTTTCTAAGAACATTGTAGAAATACTGTAAAAAATTATAAAATTAGATGTAAATAGTTCAATGTACAACACTGGATTCAGTCTTAAGCCTTGCCAATATAGAAGCTTTGCTGATATAATGTCTAATGACAAACAAATCTGGATTTAGGGTTTTTCTTGAAGCGCCCTTGTGTCTTTGTCTTTACAGAGTGTAAACTACCTTTAATGTAATGGCTTTAAGTACTATGATGGTTCATTTTTGAAAGTATCACTTTCCACACTGTGAAAGTATTTTTAAATACTGGTGTGCAGAAGGAAAATACCGAGTTTAAAAAAAAGAAACAAAACAGAACTGTGTAATTAAAAAGGGTTGCTGAAGATCATATGTAATATGTATTCATATTCCCCTTCTCTGTCTCCCAGTGTCAGAATCGTTATTCTGCCACGCTGGACCCGGATTATAGGAAGCATTTTTAGGTTCAGCTAAAAGTGGCTCCTTTGTGCTCCAGCCCTCTGCCACCCAGTTCTATTGTTTGCTCCGTGCTGCTTTTCAGAACCTGGATAAAATAATTCATCTTTGAATGTTCATTGCCAAAAGACATTAATATATCTCCCAGCCAGTACTTATTAATATGCCTCTATCTTTTAGATTTTCGCGTACAATGCAAGTTTGAAAATGTCTTTGTTAGCTATTACTGGTATCCCATAGAAATCAGGTGCAGTAGAAGAGCTGCAGCCTGATCATAGACTAAAACTGAAAATTCCCGTCATCGTTAGGAAAGTCAGCACAGTATATTGTAGCTCTGATATGAAAAAGTACTTTGCCAACTCACCAACTGCTACAGGCACATTTTCTATAATCCAGTGCCTGTCAGGCACAGAAGAGATTTGGTTCTGGCACCTATTATACATCAGCATATATGTCTGATGAAAAATTTTGTACTAAAGGCATGTAGGAAGATGGAGAAGAATAAGAGAGGCCTCTGCCTTTTAGAATCTCTCTGTTTGAAAATTTGAATGAAACCCCTGGGTAACATTGACTGTAATAATAATAATAGGACAAGATGAAGAATTAAAAGGAAAAAAAAGCCCAAATACCCCAAACTGTACAGCAGCAGCCCCAGAGAATCACTGGCTGGATATAGTAGCTGGGGAGCTGCAGTCCCCCATTATTATCGTGTCAGAGCAATCACTGGGAATTGCTGCTGCAATTTTATAGACACTTGGGGAGAATTCAGCCAGACAGAAAGAAAAAGAAAAAAGCAACAATCCCATAAACATGTTGTTAAAACTAATGGTAAAAAAGCAAACAGTGGGGAAAAAAAAAAAAAGTTGGATTTCCTGCACTTGCATCTTGGGTAAATTGATGTTAAATTTTCGTACTGGAAAGGTCTTCTGTAATTGTCTAATCTGACTTCGATTTAACAGCAGCCACAAACTTTTGTGCTAATGTCGTGCCCATGGATTTTTCTGACCATTTTGAGGTTTTCTGTGACCTGAAGGACTTCAGGCCAGGCATGAACAGTCCCTCTGGCCTCCATACTTACTGAGTGCAAGTTTTAGAAAGGCTGGTTGCTTTTACAATACTTCCTGAGTCTAGAAAATGATCGAAGAGTAAGACTGCAAAACAAGGGAGCCTATCTCCTACTGCAGAATTTGTGCCCTTCTGTTATAGGGATCTAGCTTCTGACTTTGGAAGGATCTTAGATAACCTGCCAGCAAATCTGTTCTTCATGTGGTGAACATAATGGTTGCAGGAGGTAATCTATACAGTCTAACTCATGCAATACCTTTACTGTTCCTTGAGTGGTGGCGTAACAGCTTCATGGCATAAAGGTGCTCATTTAAGTGAAATGAGGAGAAGAATTTAGGGGAAGAACAAATTTGCTTTCTCTTAGTGACATAATGTGGGATTAGAGAACAAATATTGGTGAATGTCTTGGTCTCTTTGGCCAGGAAGGCTCACACAGTATGTTTGCATTTCCGTATTGTGACTCATCACATCATGCCCAGGAGTGTTAGCCTTGGAGCTGCTTGTAATTATTATGACCTAGTGAGGAAGAGTCATATTCTGTAGCAAAGCAAGTTAAGTGTGCAGATGATGTTTTGTGCCAGTACTGCTTTCGGATGTAATGATGTAACTCGTCACTGAGTTGGGACGTACCTGTTAGCAATGGCTGGTACCTCCAGTGTGTGCAGCAGTGTTACTTTAAGTCATGCAGGTGACAGGATGAAAGTCAGTGAAAGCTGTGACAGTGAGAGATTGCCAGTGATTGGAGGGAGACAAGGATGTTGCCCCAAACATCTGTATTTTTTCCCTGATTAGTTCTTTTTTTCAAGAAGTGAGATCAAACTTGGTCGTGTTAGGGTGAGAACAACTCATGCAAGAGAGGAAAGAATGATTATAACAATAAAAGAGAATTATTAATAGGAGAATAATTTACATCAAGGAATAGTGGGAGTAAAGTGAATTTTGATGTTTTGAAGGTTGAGTGGGTGGGTGGGCATGTTGACAATAACAAGACAATCATAGCTTCTTTAGCAACTTAGTAACAGGCTTCAAGGTTTTCAAATAAAATGTATGAATTCTGTGGAAAGTATTGTTTTTTTTGACAGCATGAGAGTTGGTGTAATTTTGTCTGCAACAGACCTGAAAATAACTTCAGTTATGTGCTGACCTTTTGGGTCACACTGCCACAAAAGGTTTTGTTTTCTGAAGTTTTCCTTTGAGCATTTCTAGGATTAAGTGCTGTAGTTCAGTTTTGCTCTATGTAACTTAGTAGCTTTTAGAAATCTTCAGAATATTATTCCTCCTTTCCAGGAAGCCTTTCCCTCGTGCAGAAGCTGATGTTATGGGACAAAATCTTCAGATGATGCATTTGAACAAATGTAGACAAACTCACACTGGCTTTTTTGTCTACATGCGTACTTAAAATGTACCTTTAGCCTTAAGAAATTTCAAGTGCTGGCATGAAAGTGTTAATAAACAATGGCAGTCTGTAAAATGACATTTTAGAGGAAAAAGCAGATAAATCAGTGGCTGTTTTAATGTACTGTTATGATGTTAGCTGAGATGATTAGGTGTTTTCTAACCATCGTGTCATCTGAAGCAAGTCTTTGGGTGGATTCTAGCTGTTGTCATTTAATTAATATATTCACTGGAAAACCCATTTGTGTACCAAGGCTAGTTCATACTGAAATGTGATTCATGAAGCTAGCTTGGCTGAAAACTCAGCGAACAGATCATGTTCCACTCAAATACAAGGTGTGATGCCGAGCACTTTGGGGTTGGTCGACAGTCTATAAAATTAGCAGCTTGATAAGGCAGAATTAAAACAGAAACAGATGCACCATCTACTGCAGAGAGTACATTTCTGGACAAGAAAGTAGCAGTAGGTCATTAAAAGCTGAGTTTGCGGAGCCAGTGCTGGAAAATAGGCACGGGAAATAAGGATTCTTGGATCTGAGGGTCCTCCTCCAAAATTTCAACGTCTTCCAAGGCCTGAGTCTGTGTGGCCGGGCTGTTCATTTGGTAGCTGATTTTGGCCTGTCCTGTGACCGCACCCGGTTCAGATCAGCATATCTGTGGGTGCTTTTGGAGCTGTGTGAGGTGCAGACAGGGCAGCTGTACCTTCCTGCAGAGGAACGGAAAAGTTCTTGCAGCACAAACTGATTAAAGTTAAACTTAATTAGCTTCTGCATCTTGACTTAAATTACTTCGTATTTTTTCCTAGACATTCAAAGTAATAAAAAGGCAGTTAAAGGCGCTGATGACTTTTTGTGGCATTTCTTTCTTTCCAAATTGCTACTTCCCATGACCGTTTTCCAGAAGATATACTTGATATAATCTATACATTTTGAAAAGCGTGCGTGTATTTCTGTGTGTGTGTATATATATACACACCAAATACATATATATAAATTATTTGCACGCCATTTTGGTTTCATAGTAGACTTCAATTCCAGTGGTAGCAGTGATTAAGCTTTAAATTTGGGCAAGGGGTGCTTTGTTAACAGGTACTGCCTTCACTCTGATGAGGTCCACTGCGTCCTGCTGCAGAGGCTGAGGAGGCGTAAAATCTAATCAGTGTAACCACAGTGGGAGGTCAGATGTTGAAGGCCGTTCCTTTCCTGGCCTTCTTCGGCGTTCATAGAGCTCAGCAAGTCTGGGGGTCAATACATGGAAGAGGCAGCCAGAAACCCAGGGGCTGTTAAAAGATGTAGCATGTTACTTGGGTAGATTTCTTGGTGTAAGCCTTCCCAACAGTAATTATCTGTCTCTCCCTGTTTTTGTTCTTAGGGGATGATTAAAAATAAAAAGCTGTATTCCCTAACATCTTATACAATATGCCTATGTCTGTGGTTTTTTTTTTCCCCTCAGCGTGTAGTAGAAGGAAGTATAAAAAGATTTTCTTGAATGAGAAAGGAAGGATCTTTAATCAGATGCACTTATTGTATCTCATACTTTCTCTGCATCAAACATGCTTTATGTCTTTTTAAATGTATCTAAGTATTACGACCTCTGCTGTATCTGTCCTTTGTTGATGTGCACTGTCATGTCATCCACTAGTTTTGTTTTCAATATTATTGTTATTTCTGTGTTATGTTGTTGTCATACAGTTACAGCTGTAGATCTTTCAGGATGCTTAATCTGAAAGATACTGCAGATGGAGCCTACGGGCACATTTTTAAAGACGTATATTGTGAATGTGCAGATTTTAAGCCACATGTATTTTTCAAAGGTGTTCAACACAGTAACTGACCCAGTGTGTGTTGTGCCCAGGGAAATCTCCCAGAATGTCTCAGCCACAGGAGTGAAAGTTCTCCAATTCTGGGTGGGTGACCTGCATAGGAAGCTCTTGTTGCAGCTCTAAGGAGCTACAGAGAGGTGATGTGAAAGTCATGCATTTTACTGGCCTGATTTCCTGCAGTCAGTAGGAAATTCTGCAAACTGCACTTCGTCATAATGGGCTGTGCAAGGTTAAATAGAGCAGTCATGCTTTCAAAAGCTCAAATAAATACCTACTGTCCCTCTTGGAACACCAAGTTTTCATTTGGGAAGTACCACTTGATGACAGAGTTGATGAAAGGTCTTCAGACATCAAACACTTATCAGCTATGTATAAAAAAAGGCAAGCTATATATGGTCATTACTTTTTTGGGGAAGACATTCCTTCTGTTGTTCTTCTTTGCTTATTTTAGTCATCTGTTTCGTACCTCCTCTTCACCACTTGACCCTTCAAGATAACCAATCTGTGGCGCTGATCCATATTTTTTTTCAGAAAACTTGGAATGAGAAAGGCTGATAGAAATGGTGCTAGGAATTCCTCATGATCTTAATTACTGCTTAACATCAATGGATCTTCACCTTTATGTTGCAAATATGATACGGTTTTGAGAACTTCCAAACTGTAAATTCACATGCAGTTCCTATTTGTGAGAGTTGTTCACACAGCCACAGTGTGGGGGATTGAATGCACTTTATTCACCAGAATGTAATGCAAAGTCCCTTCTTGCTTCTTCCTGTGAGTTCTGCTTTAGCTGCAGCAATCTGTGCACTAAATGTGGCTCTGGCTACCTGCCGTATCTCAGACACATTCATGGAGAATCGGTGTAAGCTGGCACAGCAATTCCACAAGGATCAGGACTAATTTCAGCACTTCAGTATTTCCATTAATTATTTGGAAAGATCTATGTGAATCACTGATGCTTTATTTCCAAGTAGCACAAAGAGCAACAGAATATGAGATTAAAAAAGTACTTGTGACATTTTACAGAGTAGGCTCAGAATTGTTTCGCCTCTTTAAGCAGGAGGCTCATGTACGTCAAGTCACCTGAGAAAAACAGCATGTTTGAGTGGGAGAAAACTGTCCCGTGCAGCAGAAATGCTCCGCTCAGATAACAGCTGACCACAGGCTTCTAGTAGGGAAAGAAGTCACGTGGTGCTTGTTTGTGTCAATGGGAATGAGACAGAAGAGATATGAGGCTTTGCCTTTCTATATGCCTCTGTGTTTTGGCAATACTATTATTGAAATAATAATTCTTTACATTCTAGGGTAAGCATGTTAGGAGAGACCTGGAAACATTGGTAAGGTTCAGAAAGTTACCACAAAGTGTTTGGGAAGGAATGGAAGGGTCTTCATCCAGATGAAGCATTCTTTCTTGGGTTTATGAAGGAGAAAACTGGTAGTCTGTAGGATGACAGTATTGAAGAATCTTCAGAAAGAGAAGACTGGATACTGAAAGAACTGTATTTAACCTGATGGAGAAACAAGATGGGAACCAGTGGCTGAATGCTGGAGCAGATGAATTCAAACCAGAGAGTTGGGAAAAGTCTTCGGTGCTGAATGTGGTTAAACATTGGAACAAGTTAATAGAAGGAACAGCTGATGCATCTTCTGTAAAAAATGTTTTGATCAAACAGGGGTTAACAATGTAAATGCATCAACTCATGGTAAGCAAGTTTTACAATATGAAAGAATACATTATCCCACTGGTCTTTTTTTTACTTCAAAGTCTGTAATTTCATGAGTGTATGATAGGGACACATCTTGAATATCTCTGTAGTGTGCTCTAATTCTACAATTACTTTGCACAATTTTTTTACATGATCTTAAGAATACCTTACGTATTATTTTCTGGGTTTGTTAGTTACTATTGGCCACTCATAACTTCTGCTGTCAATGTTATTTGGGAAATAATTTCACTTTCTCACACTGGGTCTTAATAAGGCAAAAGTGAATTCAACTTTTAACTGAACATTTTGAAGAGAAATGTTTTGAATTGTTTGACTAATATTGAATTATAAATTTTGGAGGTTGAAAAGTGTAATTAATGCTTACATATTCAGCAGTACACGCTAGCTGTTGAATCCCTTTGTTGTTTAAAGATTGAAGCTTTTGCTACATGGTTGGGTAGGTTGGAGGTCTGTGCTGGTGTGGCAGCGGCTCGCTCTGGAGAGCTCGTTATTGTTTCTGTGCGCTTTGCTTCCCTGTGGCAGGCATTTGGTCCATGTTGGAGCTGAGTCGGAGCTGCTGAAGGAGGAGAGCTGCATGGAGAGGCCGGCAGAGCTGCCCTGGCCTCACATGGGCACATTGCAGGTAGTGCAGCGAGGGCTGCCAGCCAGTGCACAAGTATGGCTCATTTCTGATTTTTTTCATCTTTAAGAGTTTCAGTTGGCTAGTTCTCAGGCAGGTACTCTGCTCACCAGGGTTAGTGCTGACCTCGCTGTGATGTTGACAACCTGCTCTAGCATCCACCATGGCAAAAAGGGAAAATCAGCATGACTGTAAGAAAGTGGAGATTTTTTCTGTTCTTAATCACTAGAAGATATATAATCTTCTCCAGTTTATAAAGATGGTATTGAAGAGTTTGCATAGTGGTTGGGTTGGGTTTTTTTTCTGTTTTGTTTGTAAAATCAACTGCTATTTCTGAGCACCAAGGGCTGACAGCTGTTCTAGTTTTGCTTGGGGACGTTTTCACAACGTGGATTAATCAATGTTATGAACTGGGTCCATGGGGTTTTGGGAATGTAATTGGTTTCAGATGACACTTTGCTAGTCAATCTGTGAGACAGCCTAATGTTGACACAGCTGAACAATTCCAGCTGTTTCCACTCACCCCTTCTTCCCTCCCTGAATGCACCAGCCCTTTCCCTCTCTCTTGTCTCCCTTTCTTACTGTGACTTCATGAAATAAATCTGTGATCAGTGTTTCTGTCATTTATCTCTGTTTTAGTTTTGCTTCTCTTCCCAGTATGCTTTCAAAATAGATTGTTGTAGGAATTTTTTGATACTTTTTTTTTTTTTTTAAATCAGTTTGGGCCTAATTTGGTTTAAAGGAAATTAACTCTTTCAAAGCATGTTAAGATGTTGCATGAGGGCACAGATTTCAGATATTTTAGAAAGCTTGAAAATACTTTTGTTTCTGTTGTGGCTAGCCTATCTTTTCTTTCCTAAAAGCTAACATAGAAATAATGATAATAGAAGAGAGACTAACTGTGAGGTCTGTGCACAGAAGTGTACTGCAGAACACCTTCCCCTGCTTTGTCTGAGGCAGGTTTGCTGTTTTGTTGTCCTACATGGTATCCCTGCTTTGATAAGGTTGATTACATTTCCAT
This sequence comes from Centrocercus urophasianus, assembly GCF_019232065.1. Classification (NCBI taxonomy): domain Eukaryota; kingdom Metazoa; phylum Chordata; class Aves; order Galliformes; family Phasianidae; genus Centrocercus; species Centrocercus urophasianus. Next base: position 15,163,808 of record NW_024884789.1, on the reverse strand, counting down.
GCTGCTGTTTGAGAGCTTATTGGCTGTTACTAATAACTCCTAAGTAGTCTATGTCGTTTATATACTCCTACAATTAATTTTTGAACGTTTTTAAAATTTTCCCTTTTTTATCCCATGACACGACAAGCATAGAAAAAAAAGTCATGCAGCCTGCATCTGGAGTTTTCAGTCGCTGTATCTGTGCTGTACCTGATTTATTGCAATAAAGAAGAAAGCAGATGCACAACACTGCAATGCACGTCTCTTTTCTGTGGCATTTTTCATGCTACTCGAACTTCAGGAAGCTTTGCAGCAACGACCAAAGCTGGGGCCGTTAAAAAATCTGCTTACACACATGTGTACATCCAGTATTTTATAAGTAAGCTGAAAGCACTGAAGAGATTGTCTGGCTATGTTAGGACAGCCTTTGTGTCCCTGTAGCTCTTGTAAGATGCTCTTGGCCAGTTTGTGCTTCTTATTGCTAACTACAGTGGTAGTGATTTTCTGTTTTTAGCTTTTTCCCATTACAAAGTCAGAAGGATCTTGAAGGATGTATGCTCACTTTTTTATTTGCATGGCTCCTCCAATGGCAGACTGTTCTAATTTAGAACTGACATTTAAATGCAAAAATCTGCTGTCTTCGGGAACCAGTTAGCTGTACTAAATTTTAGGAAGTGCAGAAAGCACCCACGTATCTTGAATCACTGGAAGTCATGCCTATTATAATGTAATATATTAGAGTAGCATGGAATGGAATAACCAATTAAGTAGTTTCCACATATAGTTGTTAATGCTTCGCCTATGAATTTGTTCAACTATTACATACGGCCTATTTTAAAAATTATGTATGTATAACAAAATAGAAAAATGATTTCTCTGTGAGCATCTTAGTAAAGTGCTGCTGACAGAGAAATCTCCAGGTTTGTGCACTGTGGTTTTCAGAGGGTCTCTATGTTAATTCCAGGGATTTCTTTGTGTTGTGTTTTGTTTTGTTTGTTTGTTTGTTTACTGGTTTTATGTTTTTAAATAACAGAGTTATTCCATAATATCTCACCCTACAAACTTTGTGCTGGCAATGAGAACTTGAGTTTTTGTGGATTATGGGATGGGAGAGACTGGGGAGGCATCCTCAGCACCCAAATCCATGCAGTTCTCCTATTTTGCTATAAACCAGCCACTTCACTAGTCTCAGAGGCCCTAGGATATAAGTTTCTACATTTTCTGAGCTTTTTCCATGTTCTCTTTATGCCCTGGAGATTTTGGATTCTTACCAGCAGTTTTAATGAGTATTGAAGTCCTCACTGGGTGTGAACTATTGGGTTCCTTATTAGTGAAGATTTTTCCCACTACATCTCTTAGCTTCTGCTGGAATTTTTAACATGAGTAGAGAGGAAGGAATTTGTGGCCTGGGATTACTAGACCTATGTATGCTGGATCCGTGTAGTTGCTCGTGGGCTACCTGGAGATTGATGTCTCTGCTCAAGTGTGCTGTTCTGCAGGTGGATCTACTGTAGAAGTGCAGTGCATTCAGTCCTGTGCATGAACAAGAAAGAGCAGGGCATGGGATGTCCTAAACAGAAATAGCTACAGCTTCCTCTTTGTCTAAACAGATTGTTGTGCATTTGCAAAAGGAAAAATATTGTAGGTTACAGTATGTTACTAAGTGTTGTGATTTGTCAGATCAGAACGTTTGCCTTTTGAGCTAACAACTGATCTGATGAAGGAAGATGGATTGAGCGCAGCATACCAAATTCCTCTCTGTTAATTTGAAGTACTTGTTTGTATCTCTTGTAACTCTGTCCTGGTGTGGTCCTGAAGTACCTAAATGCTGAGGCAAAGAGGTGGAAGGCTGCCAGCTGATGGGTTTCCTTACCAGCCCAGCTGGCTTTGTCTGAGATCTGCTGATTGCAGGGATTACTGGGTGCAGGTGCACAGCGCCTGGCCAACAAGGCTGCTATTTCAAAAGCAGAGAAGACTTGAGATAGTATGAGGTGACTAAACCTCACACCCTAAGTTACTGTGCTCCTACCCAGAGTAAATGCCTTTATTTTGGAACAATCCACTTTCGTTACTTGTTCTCCTCTCATACCTTTTCTGGGCATCAAAGCCCAGGTTACCTCAGGAAACTTCTTTGCTAATGTCACTTCTAGGAACAGGAAGGATTTCTGAAGAAGTTTCTAATAATCAATCCAACTGTAGCTTTTAGTAATTCCAAATCACCAGTTGCTTCAGAAATGCAAGAGGCTTTATGTCCCAAAGCACTAGAGGGGCTTGTACTCCATAGGTGGGGATATGCATTTCCCTTGCTGCCTGTCTTATCTGTTAAGTTGCTGTTAAAGGTTCTGAGGAAGAGAGCAGCACCTGTAATTTGCGTACATCCAGTGTCATGTTGCAGAATCTTCCATTTCAGCATTACTGTTTCAGAGAAAGCTTTGGTGTTTTTCTCCTCCAGCTATTTTGATGTCAGTCAATACTTAGTAAGTCAGGGTGCTGCATGCACTAACAGCTTATAATTGCCCTGACTATCCTCACCTGTGGCCTCCGCCCTGGGGCTCCATTTAAGCTCAAGTCTGGGCTATGTCAACAGGTTTATACATTTTCTCTTACAATTTAACAATGCAGTTATATGTAACTTAACAACCCTCCTGCAAAGACTGATAAGAAGAGATAACAAAGCATTCAGAAAATTTCCATCCTTGATTGTATCGTCCTGTACTGGTAAGTGGTTGGCATTGTGATGCGCTATGCTGCTTAGTTTTTGAGTCATTGGAAATAAAACTTGAGTCATAAGCTCATATATTCTCTTGATTGATATATTTTGAGTGGTTTTTGTTTGTTTGTTTTCTTTGCTGATACTAGTAATTTTTCTAAAGAGGAAGGGTGGCAAAGTGGTTCTGAGAAGCAGATAGAGTAAGTTACAGTAAGAGTTGTGTGATAAAAAGAGGAAGAATTGGAATAGAACGTAAGAACCTTGGCTGGTATTTCAGTGTATAATTTGGTAGGCATAAGTCTGCTGGGAGCTTGTTGATTTGGCTTTTGCCCACTTAGTCAATAGCTCATGCTATTGAGAAAGATGATTTTGAGAGCGTGACAGATGCATTGATGAAAACTTTAAATTCAAAGTTCTTCAGAAATATCAGAGTTCACTTCAAAGTAGAATCAACACAGTTTCGGTCTTGAACTTACAGTTGAGTTTTGTAATGCATAAAACCACACCTCGCATCAACTATGACACCGCAGATTCTGACAAAAATGTTAATCAGGAAGATCTCTGCTGTACTTAAGTTATCGTTGATAGAGATTAAAAATAAGGTTAAGATATCGCTACATGTGGGAGGAAGCTGCATGAGAATCAGCAGCTTTGTCTAAGGCTTCATATGTTCAGCTTGCTTCCCAGTTGTCTGTCATCTTCTGTCTGCCTTGGTGACTGAAAGCACCATGAGAAACTGTGCAATACCTATCATTTCCCCCATTTTGTAAGATCTCAGGATCTGTTTGAAGGTAAGTTCAAATAGATATAAGTTGATTCAGGAAAAGGTGTCATGGAGGAATTCTTGCCTTTTTCAAGTGGTTCACTTAATTTCATGTGCTCGGGAAGCAGGTGAGAAGTGGCAGCTAGTGGAGGCTGCTGGCAGACCTCGTTTCATTAAGGATGCTCAGAAATGGCTGAGCCTGGGCCTTCCTGAGTGAAAGAAGCTAGTCATGACTAGAAGGCAGCAACAGCAAGTTCTTTCTTCAGCTTCTTTCTGTCCCTTCCCACATCCACTTTCTGAACTGTTCTTTCATGTCCTTAGAAAACCATAAGAATGTCACTGGTGTTCATGAGGTGCAAATCTTGCTATCTCTAGGAGGCTGGCTTTGTGGGTTGCCACATGCATCATATCTCTTACGTCATGATCTTGTTCCTCTCTGGAATAAGCTGTTTCTGTTGTTGATGGACCTGCTTTCTGGGTCCCCTATGATCTTAAGTCAGGTGTGATGAGTGAGGGTTGTAATTTCCTCAGTGCCCATATGCAGACTTCTGTATTGGGGAGCATCAATCTGTGACCCAATCCCCAGAAAAAATGTGGGGCTGCTCCTCGCTTTTTTGTTCTTGTTGTTTTTCTTTTGTTGAACACCATGAAACAAAGGCATTTCTTAGGGAACACACAGCTTGTTAGAGGGTTTTGTAAACTTGCTGTGATGTTCTAAACCTTAGAACTGCATTTCCTACTCTCTCTACTTGCTTATACAGTCTGTTGTGGATACTCTAAGACTTGCAGGTAATCACATCTTTAACCTGTTCTGCTTTTGTTTCTTTCCTTGGCTTTTCTCTCCTGTTTCCTTAAATAAAGTGCTCAGGTGAGTTGAGCAGAAGGAGGTGCTGACTTCCCAGGTGGGTGCCATAGCTGGCAAATTCTACCTCTCTTGAGTTATAGCTTTCTTTGCTCCTTGCTGAAAAACGATGTGGATGAGCCAGATTTCACTTCTATAGACCTCGAGCAGAGAAAGGTGTACCAGCTCTGTCTCTCTCAGCTGCTTGCCCTGGCCTGTGATGCAGCTGTAGTATAAAAGCCTTGCTGAGAGGAAGGAGCCAAGCCCCAGCTCCAGCAGCTGAAACAGACAGTGATGGTTGGATTAAAAAATGTTTTGCTTTCATGGAGCATTTGTATCTTGACTCCACTACTGCTGGTACTCCTTGAAAACGATTTTGAGAACACTTGAAGACAGAAAAATCAAAACCTTTGGCAGCATTATTCCAAAGAAGAATGAGCTGAAGTAGTTCTGATGGACACCTTCCAATATCTGTGGGGAGGTTATCAAAGTGATTGAACTATGCTCTTTACAGTAATATATGGCAGGAGAGGGTGGGGATTATGGGCCGAAGTTGAAACAATAGAGATTCCACTTGGTATAGGGAAAAAAAAGATCTCATGAGAGTAATCAGGCAGGGGACAAACAGGTTGGCTGTTGGCTGAAGGACTGAATAAGGACCCCGATTACCTGATCTTATCCTATAGCTGACCCAGCTTTGAGCAGGAGGTTGGAAGAAAAGCTTCCCAGGCACCCTTCCAGCTTACGGTGCGGAACTGTGAACAATAGTTTTATGGAAGTCCGTGTGGTTGGTCTGTGTGTGTAGCACTGTATTTATGTTGTTGCATATTATGCAACCAAATTTTGTCACAGCGTTGCCTGTTCAGAACAGAGCCTTCTGTTTAACTGCTACCTCTTTAAATATGTCATTCTTTAAAAAAATAAATTGCTTGCCATGGGGTTTAGTGGAATGAAGGCAGACAGCCTATAAATGCTTGGGGGAGGAGGTAGGATTGGCAAAAAGCTGCCCATCTGAAAATGTTCTCTTCATCTTTCTTGTTTTTGTATAGAAGGGGGGAAAAAAAAAAAGGTAGCAGTAGATTGCCAATGGAATTTAGATAGAAGGGACAAAAAGGATCACCTATTGAAAAGTAAATGAAATACGTGAGCATTTCAGAACTTAGGGAAAACATGTTATGGCTAAATTGACTGTGTAAGAAAAAGGGGAGAGCACAGATTCCGAAGTATACAAGAAAGCTCCCCAATTCTCCATTTATTCATCTTTACTTTATGCTTTACTGCTGTAATATCTGACTGCTGTGGTGAAAGTATCGAGTCCAAGCCGAACTGGCAACATGAGGAGTAACCATTTCATTTCTGGTGCATGTGATTCATGTGCTTTTGTTTTGTTTCTTATGTTTAATGGAGACCTTTCTAAAAATGGAAGACAAAGGACTTATTAAAGGAACTCAGCAGGGAGGAGAAATCTCTTAAGTAAACAGTGCTTATTTTCCCTTTGATCCTGGTGCTTTTTAACTTCTTACGATCCACTGCTGCAGCATTTCGATGACAATGTTTAAGTTTTAATGAGTTCACTGGCCACAGTTCCGTGGAATCAGGGCCTTGGCATGGCCAGATGCACCAGAAGGTCTCCTGTTAGTGGCTGGAGCTGCAGGCCAGAAGTCAGGCTGGCATTTCTCCTTATGCCTCAACTGAGCTGCAGCAGTGCATCTCATTAGGTGTGCTCTCTAGAGAGGCTAAGTAGTGCCTGTGAGACCCAAACCACAGCACGAGGCCACTGAATGTGTGTCTGGGGAGAAGAGCAGGAGCAATTGGTGTCCGTCAGTGCGGGTGATTCTGAGCTGTTAGGCACTTACCTTTCTGTGCAGCTTTTTCAATGCCTGATACTGCTTTTTTCGGTTTGTTTATTGCATAACTCCAATATAAAGGAATTCCTGAGGCATGAATGCTAAGGAGGAAGGAAAGAATAAGTGGTGCCAGTTAAATTTTCATGTATTTATGCCTTATTATGGCCTGACAGTCAGAAATAATATTCTTTTCCTTTTATCCTGATTTTCTCTTTTGACTGTGTATTAAAAAACCACCAGCAGTAACAAAGTGTAAAAGATTGAATTAAATCCTAGTTAGAATGACTTCACCTTAAATACTGGAATATCTTAGATCTCTTTCTCTTCCTTTTTTCTTTCTCTCTGTCTAGTCTTCAGAGACTTGGCAGTCTTGGATACCCTTGGGTGTTCAAAGGTAGATCAGTCTGCGGCAGGGCTGCCTTTGATGTTTTCACCTACAAAAATGTCACATCACAACCTGCTCTGTTATTTCACATTGAATGTGAAAGATTCACTAAAAGGTTAATTTCAAGTCTTGTTGAATTTTACACTATTAAAGTCAATGCCTTTTCAAGGATGCACCTAGAATGTGTTCAGGAGGGTGAGAGAAGGGGCTGGTTATAAGCTCCAGCCACGGCTGCACTGGTACCTCGCAGCCATGTGCATACAGTGCTTGTGGCTGCACAGCCCCTCTGTGAGGCAGTGTTCCACCCTGTTTACCAGATGGAGGAGGTGGTGAATCACCAGATGTACCCTGAATTCCACTACATCTCTCCGTGCTGCCTTTACCCACTGAGGCAATGCTCTGTCCCGTAAAAGAGAAATCTAAAGGGGGATTAATACTTCTAAACTGATCTTGCGTGGAGTATTTTGTAGGAGTAGTTCCAAATTTCTGTTCTGTTCTGATTTGTGGGTTTTAGGAGTGATTTCTGGAATGACTGGTAATTACAAAAGCATGAGCAAAATATTTAAAGACATTGTTCCTCTTGTTTCTGATCCCTTGCCTCCTCCCCGCCCTTTCAAAACTGATGGAAATGCTCCATGTTTGCATTATAGAAATGGGTGATGTCTTTGTGGATGCCATGGATGTGGCTGGAAAACATTGTTTTGGAAGGATAAATGGTACTGCATTTCAAATGTTATGTTGAAAAGAATAAGCTTTTCTAAAAGACTGTTTGGATTTAGAAAGAATGCTTGTTTGTTGTGTCTGCCACACAGTGCATTTGCAAGATTTCAGCATGGGCAAACGCTGAAAGAATGGGAGAGGTAGGCTGTGTGTTCATTTCTTTAATAATTACCCCACAACTATATTTTGTTCTCTCATTTTACAGTGAATCTTCAAACTTAGTGAGGGCACTTAGGAAATAATGTGACCTTTCCTTCCAGCTTCCCTTAGCTCAGGTATGTCCTTTAGTTGCTGAGCTCAGCGTCCTCCTTTTTGTCCCTTCACAAAATCCCTTTTCCTAGTGAGCAGTGAGAAGTCGGGCAGCTCGCTGTGGTGTCTTCATGTTTGTAGCATAGCAGAGGCTGGGATTACATGCTCCATCATGCTGTGTTCTTAAGGATGTGCCACATTCTCCTACTGTTTTAACACAGGAGCTGGCTCTGTCGCTGCTTTTCCCTGCATTCCTTAATTGTGTGAGATCCGAGGGTGCAGCCGGCGAGTGCTTCCAGTCTAATTGGTGTTTGAATGCTGAGGACAGGAAAAATGATTAGAAAGTTGTGGTCAACTTCGAGAAGGGCTGTAATTGAGGCAGAGCTTAAATGGAATGAAATTGAAAATTGAATTTCTACTGATCTGAAGTGGAAAGGATGTATGGAAGTCAGTTCTAAACAGCAGAGCGACTGGGGCTCTGAAGTTTGGCTTTCTGCAGTGAATCAGGAGAGACTGAGCGTCCCTGGGAGAAGCAGTGCTGTAAGGACCTGAGCGCCTGGAGCATACCTGGCATGGCATTTAGCTTCCCAAGCTGCTTCACATTTTTTTAAAGATATTTGAGGATTACTGTTGCTGAACTCAGGATGTTACAGAATGTCTCTGATGTTGTTCATCCCCTTTTCAATCAATTATATTCTAATGATAGTACTGCAACATGGCCCGGCTGGTCCATTCCAACCCTCTGGCTTTCTCTTTGTCTAAGGTCAAATAAAGAAATAGAGGTACTAGGGACAGTCTCAAGTGCTATTTCAGATCAGCCTGATAAAACCGAGGTAACGAAGGGGATAATTTTACTGTTCAAGCTGTAACAGTTGCTGCATAAACTGAGTGATGAATCCATGTAAAAATCTTTCTCTTGCCATTTCTAGTAATTGTGGGGTTTGTAAGAGTGTATTAAAATATGTAACTCAGCAGCTCATTGCTGTTTTATCATTTGACTGAAGGCTGATAAACACCAGCAAGTTCTAGTTCTTAGAAGTAGCAGTCCAATCTGTCACATTTACTATGGCATGTGTAGTAATGGTTGATTTTTTTTTTAAATCAATCTTAACACTAATTGTAGCTGTATAACTGGCTGGTTGTTGTGTAGGCAGGAACATAGTGTGCATATTAAGCCTCGGTGCTGGAAGAACTGACAGCACCTTTCCTGGTCATGGTGCTGCAGAGCTGCTGGCAAAGAACTCAGTCCAGCCCTTAGCTGAGATGCAGTGACCCTGGGGAGCAGACGGGGCCCAACAGCCCTCTGCTGCCAGCAGCCTTCTAGAACGTACCGGGAGCAACTCTGAGCAGCCAGAAAGCAAGAAGTGCCTGATGTTTATTAGCCAACCCATTTGTTTTTTTTTCTACTTTACCTTGATGTTAGAAATCATGCCACGCTGTTGTTCTCCCAGATATTTGCTTGTTAAGATGATATAGCAGTGTTTGCATAGGGGAGCTCTGAAGCTGCTTTGGCGAAGCGGAGAAGCTGTAAACTAAAGAACTGCACTTCTTACTTGGGAAACAAGATGGACAGCGTGCTCGCAGAGCAGCCTGGCTGCAAGGTGTATTGCACTGGAGTGCTTATCTTTCACTCATTTTAAGTGATGGCTGTAGTGCTATCTTTCATTTCTACGGACTCCTGTTCCCTTAGTCCCTCCCTCCCTCTGACTCCAAGTATGAAAAATTCATTTGGGCACTGCTCTGAGTTCTCTTTTGTGGTGTGCTGTGTGCTCTGCTGAGGATCTGTGGTGTTCCTGCTGCAGCTGGAGCAATTCCTGATTGAGACATGTAGCTGTAATTTGTCAGTTTTTGTAAAACATGATGCTGTTTAGAGAGGTGGGGTTGCAGTTGTAAACTTCTTGGAAGAGTATGATCAAAATCTGAGGGCCAATGTTTTTTAAAGGGTTTTGAAATATATTTCATGTATATGTTTCTTCATTGAATTCTCTGCATTTTATATAGTTAATTAGGATCTTCTGGTTAAAAGGAACTCCTGGCCATGCTGTTTTCTTAACAAGGACAGTACTTTCTAAAGGACACTATCCTGCAAGTAGCAGGATTATTATTATTTTTGTTCACGTGGGAGTTAGTAGATGCTTGTTGTGCAAAAGACAAACTCTACAGGCTGTAAGGAGAATTAACCAAAGTGATTTATGCCATGATGAAACCCACCTTCTGCAACAGTGATGCTGCCATAGCAATGTCAGCTTGATCCTGCCTCGTTCCTCTTTATCTGGCTGCAGTTTGCCCTGTGTCTGCCTTGAAAACTCCTCCTTGTTCTCTCTGGTTTCTGTAAATCTCCAAGGCTGCTGCTGGCACTGCAGAAGTGATGGACTGGAGCTGCTGTGTGCTCCCTGTGCCTTGCTGCTGCTCTTGGCCTGGTGAACTGTATGGGTGGCTGTGCAGGAAGTGAAGGAGTGCTTTGACGCATGGGCTTGTGCTGAGCCTGGTCTGTTCTGTCTGTGATCTCTTTCTTCCTCTTACTCTGGGCTGAGAACAGTACATGACAAATATCACTAGGTGGCATAGCCACCCTGGTGTACTATGAGGTAAAACTGCATTTGTAGCAATTCGGTTGGTGATTAGAGTTAGAAATAATTCCTGTCTAAAAGACGCTATGTCCTGGTCTTTTATAGCACTCTTTTAACACTTCATCATTGAACTCGATCACAAGACAGAAGGTAGATAGGCATGTGCACTCAGCCTTATGTAAGTCAGAGCTGTCCTGAGAAACCTGAGCTGTTTCTGCCAGTCTGCTACAAAGAAATGCAGGCAACACGCTGAAGATTTTGCTTACTTGGAACAAATGAAATTAAATTAGTGTTTCCAGAGCTTTTTAAGAAGTTGTTTCACCAGAAGCATAGTTTAATCTCCCTGTTGAATTACTGAGCTCCTGTGATGTTCTGTTTCAGCCTTTTTGGAACTTATTACAGGAAATCCAGCGTATAATCCAAATTTAAATAAAGCACTTTAAAGTAGGTGCCTATGTTTTAAACATATGCTTAAGTGTTTTCACCAGGGAAAGGAGGAATAGAGAGAAAGCTTTTGCTTGAAGTTGAGCGCTCATCCCAGCCCAACAATATTCTTGACTAGCCTGAGTATGTATTTATGAAACTGGTTGGGGGAACTCCATTTAAAATTACATGACAGTCCCTGTATGCATTTCTCGTAAGGTAGAAATCAAAGTATAGAATGGACTGTATCAGAGAAGTGATTTAAGTCACTTTTACTTTGAGTTTTTGTAAATTGGGATGTCTTCAATCTTGGACTGAGAAAATTCTCAGAAATTGATGAGGAATGCCCTTTTGTTTTGAAGTAAACTCATTGAACTGTAACGTGTCAATTCAGTTCTCTGAACTCTGACAAGTCAACTTGTGAAAACTCACATTGGTTCCTTGAAGTTGAAGGGATTTGTCTAAAAATGGAATTTTTATCTGAATTAACGTCAGTTGCTCTGAAAGTAATGCCTCCTATTTACTTCCATGGAAATGACAATAGATACAAAAAGCACGAGAACGCTTTGATAGAGCAAATTCTCAGCTACAAAATACTCTTCTTGGACATAGTCATCACCATGAGCAGTGCATTTTTGCCAGTAATGAACATGAGCCTATGTGTTGCACTCATGCAAATCTGTATCAGCTTTCACCACTGCTGAAATACGCCACTCACCCCTTGCTGTGCTCCCATCCCCTCTTCCATCCCTCAGTCAAAGTTCAGCCAGTATCATTTAGTGTTGAAGAGTGTCATTTTTCTTCATGAAGGAATTCAGTTCCACCCCTTTGCTTCATACATGCTTCCGTGTCAGACACCACTCTGTCAGACTGCCCCTCTGCTGCTCTCTGTCACGTGGCAGCGAAATGTAATGGGATATCGGTAGGAAGGTTCAACCTGTACTGCCATATCATCAATGCAATAAAATAGGAAGCATTGCTTTTGGAGTAGCCCGTATAAAACAACATTTTAAGATGGACAGTTGAAGTAGATGACCTTGAATGTCTTTTCCAACCTTGGTGATTCTGTGATTTAGAAAAACAGCCAAAATTGATGAAATTCTGTTGTGGTGTGCAGTTTGTAGAACTACATCTTATGATGTTATTGTTATACTTTCTGCGTTTTATGCACTGCAGTATAACTATCCATGGAACTTCAAGAACTGATTTTGTCGTGACTTCTGTGTCAGAACAGCTGCAGGTGAGTGAGTTGCACAGGCTGGTCACTCCTAACCTCACTTTTCATTAGCTTGGTTGTAAAATGCAGCTGCGAAACTGCTGTGACCCCTCTTTCAGCTCACAGCTTATTCAGAACTCCAGTGTATGTCTTATGTCCTTATGTATGACTTATATCCATTCCATGATATCTTTCAACTAGCTGAATTGGTTTCTTAGGGATGAACTTCTTGCTCTCTCATGTGGTCACAAGTGAACCACATACCCTTGTTTCAGACCCTCTCAAGCATTTACTGCAAAAGTGCTCTATTCCTGGCATGGGATCATCTGTGTCTGGGGCTATGGGAATACCTGCTGGCCTGAATGGGTACAGATAGCAAGCTGAATGTATAACAGACACTTGTCTTCATTGAGTGCTGTTATTGCTTGCATTTCATTCTTGGTGTATGTCTGAAAAGACAGTTGTCTCATCAAAATATTCTTAGAAGATCAGAATAGTTTGGCAAAGTAGAGTTTAGAGATATAAATGAAATGTAGAGGGCTGGGCACATTTTACCTGTAACAGTGTGCGTTTCTCCCCATTCCTCATGTCAAAAATATTTCAAAGATATCACATTTATGTATTATAGAGTATTTTCCCACTTGGTAGAAAGGACCTTTCATTGTAAAAGGAATGTGTGCAGTGGGACAGCAGACAAAGGAGGTGTTGCTAGAATAGATGCAAGGAACAGAATGTATGCATCTCCTTCTGATTTATCTTTCTTTGTATAGACTTGTTTAATATTGTTCTTAAGATTACTGAAATTGCACCACTGATGCAGAGGGGTTCTTGCGCACATGGCAGGCCTTCATTTCTGGTTATTAAAATTAAAAACCAATCTAACAACAACAACAAAAAAAAAAATGTAGGCCTCTCTGAAGTTGGCCAGCATTTGGTCTGGGTTCAGTCCCATCCTCTCCATTTTAATCATTGCAAGCAAGCCCTGTGTCCTTACCTGAGAGACTGCTATGGGCTTCCCACACAGGGAGAGGGAGTTGCAGGGGCTCTGTGGCTCACCCTGTGGCTGATGTCACACTCGCCCACAGCTTAGGATGCAGCAGCTCTGGAGCCATGCAGATGAACAGCTCTTTCCTCTTGGGCACAATAACCACAAGCAAGTAGGCTACCTGATGCTGATACACAGATTTCTGCAGGCAGAAAGTGAGCTTTCCTAAGACCACTGGGTGAAAATGGAAGACTCCTTAGAGGAAAACAGCTCTACTCATCCATGTCTTTTTTTCTTGGGTTTTTGTTTTGTTTTTTTTTTTCTGGTTTTAAAAGAGATGGCTTTCTCTCTGCGATCTTTCTTTTACCCTCTGCCATCTCACTTCTGCCTAATTTTATTTCTAGATATGTGCTTCTCCATGTGCAGATGAGAGAATGCATGTAACTGTTGGTTCATACTGTTCCTCTCCCTTGATGTGCCCTTTTTTTTTTTGTTCTGCTTTTCTTCTTAATAAGGCACCCAAAGCAACCTTGGCCAAAAGCATGTTGCACATCAGTGGGAAAGCACAGACCAAATCTCCAGATGTTTTGTCTTCCACTCACATTATAAAATGGAAAGCTACTTTCCCTGAAACCCTTGCTCCTAAGTGTTCTTGAAATGAGAAATTAAGAAACAGAAGAATTTATTTTTTGGCTCTTACTTGACAGCCTAAAGTTAAAACCTTTTAGCATTAATCTTGCTGGAAAGAGAATCATTTGTTTTAAACATCACACTTTCATCTTGACTTTGAGTGTGATGTGAAGAAGAGACAAGACCAAGTCCAGCCAGACATGCTTGGTTTCATTGGCGCAGTGTGGGAGGTGAGGGCAGAACAGGGCAAAGGATGCCTTGCAGTGAAGAGGTCAGGCTTAAGTGCACCATCTGCTTTGGCTTTTTGAGCTACAAATTACTAAGTAGCACATTGCAAAACCCAGCTATGAGGAGTTCATAGTCTGACATACTTGTATGTGGTGCCAGTAATTGTTCTCACATGGGATGTTGAATTACATCAGCAACTACATACTATGTTGGTACCTGTGTTGAATCCAGTTGTCCTTGTTTAGGCTTTGCAGATTCCTTGAGGTTTGTTGGGTTCATCTAAACTTGATTCAAAGGGGAAGGACACCGATGAAGAAACATAGCAGTTGCCTTGCTGTATCTCCTTCCAGATGCTGCTTTTCACAAAAGCTTTTTTAAATAGCTGAACCCACAAGGACTTTGTAGAAGTCGTGTAGCTGAAAGCCGTGAAGCAGATTTTAGCTTTTCTTGCTTCTGTGTGGCTATCACTGCTATACAAATACCGGTTTTGAGGACAAGCAGAAGAACAATTTGATCTAGTTCCAGTGTGATCAAGTGGTGCCATAGATGAACAGTGGATTCTACTTGTTCTGTGCTCTGAAGCTAACTATTCCAGGCTGTCTCTATGAAAGCAAATGAAAGTTAAACATTGTACACACTGCCTCTCTTATTTAAGGAGTTATGCTACATGTGTTTGTGTTGCTACATGTATTCCTAGCGGCCAGCCTTTTCCACTTGTGGGCCTGCAGGACAGCTTTGACTTGAGATTTTCAGAAGTCTTCATGCTGTGTTCTGAGCTGAAAAATGCAGTGTGTTTGTGTGGAGTATTGTGGGTGTGTAACTGGAGGCTTGTTCTGAAGAACTGATATCTCTGAGGATATGAGTCTTGTGCTGCTGGTGAGATGGGAAGGACCGGGAGCACATACACACTTTGACAGATAGCTTTTGTCTTTCTTCTTTTGGTGTGCTGCTCTTTTTCTTGCATTCATCAACCAGGATGTTAGACACTCACCCCATGTTGTGGACTTGTGCTATGTCAACTTGATGGATATGCTTACAGCAGTGGTGTTTTTCTGCCGGATCAGCAGGAAAGCCCATAGCTATGGTTAGTCCTTTTAAGCAGGTGCAGATTACTTTTGTTTTGAAATTAAGATAGAGATTGGTCCACAAGGTCACTATTTGATGGCTGACACTTGAAAAGCTGTTATATTTTGCACTTTTCTAACTTGAGATGGTAATAATATATATAATATCTTAAAAGCTGTTTGGTTTCAGTGGATCTATTTTGTGTTTGGATTTTGTTAGACAGCAAATGGAATAGTGGCCTGCCTCTGGAAAAGCATCACTTGGCAGTTTGTGTCTCAGATGCTAAATTTAATAAAGTACTCAGAAATCAATTTTAAAATGCACACACACAGGAGAAAGAGGGGAAAAAAAAAAAAAAAAGAAGAAGAAGAAGAAAAAAAGCCCTAACCAACAATGACAGCAAAAGCAGTGCTGGTGGTTCCAAAACTGTGCTAGTGAACATAGATGTGTCCATGTGATATTTTTGAATTGAAGCCCTTCTGTGGGGAATCTTTACAACCATTCAGACAGAATTCCTTTTAATTTCAAATAAGACCCTAGGGCAGTGAAAAGAGGAAATATTTCAGCAGTTATTCTCTGAGCTTTCTGCAGAAGGATAACATGCAGCAGGATGGGCATGGGAAGAAAAGAACTGCAGCAGGGGCTGTATTAATATGTTTCTAGCAGCCATTCCGGAGCTATCATCATGCCTCCCCAGCCACTGAGAGATACAAATTAATATCCTGTGGCTGACCAATTCCATTACTTTGTCAGAAAAACAACTTCTGGGCAATAGATGCTTTAAGAATGCTGCCAGCACTTTTTCCTCCCTTTCACAAACTATAGAAAGGCTTTGAAGCTTCTGTTGTCTATAGCTCACTTGATTTTTTTTTTTTTTTTTTTTTTTTTTTTTTTTTTTTTTTTGTCAGTAATGGTTTGAAAATGGTCAGTTCCACCCAAAAATAAATGAATTCTCAGGAACATTTTGCAAAGTTTTAATACTGTACTTTGTCTGGTTTCATCCTGTATGATCAGTTGAACATGTCAGTAATGCACTTGATGACACCAGTGTTACAACTCAGAAATTACACTGTTGTTTTACATATGAGAAAGGATTGCAAAGCAAGCTAACAGGAATTCCTATGTTTGAATGATTAATCAATGGAAAAAGCCAAAGACAACTTAGTTTGTTAGCTGCTGGTTTTGTGAAGTTGTGTACATCGTTGGATTAATTCTGCATTAGTTACACTGCTTGTAGCATGTGGATAATGATGCTGGCCTACCTTTGTTTTGATTTGAAGACATGCACTGAAAAAAATGTGTCATAAGGGTTAAAAAAAAGCAACCTAGTAAACACGAGAAAAACATGAACATAAGAAAATAATGAGTAAATTTAGTAGATGAATTGCAGTGGTGGGAATGGCATGTATTTGAGGAATTTTTAAGATAGCATGAAGGAAGAATATGAAGGAATGATTCCTTGGGAAAAGCAAGGGAATGACCTGTGAGGTGTGACAGTGTGAAGTAAGTCTGGGGAAAAAGAAGCGATGCACAATTTTCCTCTTTTCTTTCCCTCTGTAGTTCTTGCTGGTATTTAAAATGAGCAAGACCTCCATTGTACGAAGGCCTTCAGGAAAAATGTGTAACCATAAACGTGAAAGCAGTTATGGGAGAAGCAAAAATCAACAGCTTCTTCCTAGGAAAGCAAGGGTAAGCGCTGTCAACACCAGGCAGACTGTCAAATACAGTTAAAAACTAGATAAGATGCAGAATAAGATTCTGATAAGATAAGAAAGTGAATAGGGCTTGTGGAAGCTATTGTCTCTTGCTGATTCGATGTGTCTGGAATTGCACTGAAAATATATTGTGGTTGAGATGTTCCCTCAATTCAGTAACTTGTCATTTTTTTTTTAAGCATCCCTTTAGCTCTATTTAGACTTTTTTAGCTTCTTCCTACTGCTGTAACCAGTTCTGAGCAGACATGAGGAAAACTGTGCAGAATGTTCTGTGCTGGTGCTGGTGACCAGGTGATGTGGGCTTTGGTCTCTGACATGTAAAAACAGTTGGTCTCTAAAATGCGAAAGCTTAATTTTTTTGTTACAGAAATCACAGGACTTGTTGAGATGTTCCAGCAACTTAGGTGCACACACTGAGAGAATTACTTTCCTTCTGGGTGTGGGTATTGTTTATGGGAATACAGAAGGCCATGTATTAATGATGCCATGAGAAGATGCTTGCAGGACTTAGACATAGGCCATCTTAGAATTCAGATAGCCAGGTGAAGTGAAATAAGTCATGTTACCATGCTGCAGTTTGAAATGAGAGCATGAGGTTTTTTTCATAGTGAATTATGTAAGGAGATAATGGGAATGGCTCAGAAAGGAGTGATGGTGACCTATGAATTTGTGGTGATAAATCTATAAGTGAAGAGAATAGGATGGATGGAAGACAGTGTTACAGAACTGGCAGAGCTGGTGCTATAAGTTAGGTTGTGAAGTACTGACAAGTACTATTGGAGTCTGTGGAAAGATAGGGTGCTTTTTTCCAAAGAATTGCCCAAGTTTTTCAAGTATTTTTCCAAAGTGTATTGAAGGAAGAAGCAGGAGCAAAAGATAAACTTGGAATCTAAACAAATGATGCTATTTAAAGAACAGGAGCGCACTTGGATATGCAGAAGAGGGCTGGGAGGTTCAGAAGGGTGACTGCAAAATTTTCCTTTTGAGTTATGAATTTGAGTCTGCAAAGGCAGCAACCTTGGTCAGTGTGGGGAATGGAGAACTTGTTTTATGGTTCCTGTACTGCACTTGGAGCAGACTTCTTGGCAGTAAAATATTTCCTGACAGCTTAGAGAAGATGGCAAGGTGATGGTAGTGAGTTAGGTCAGTGTGTCTGGTGTGGAAAAGGTGAAGGTTTGACTTACCTTAGAAAAGTCAAAAGAAAAGATGAGATGAAATGCTGGATTTAGGCAGGAAAGATCGGAAGCGTTAGAAAGATGATGATAAAATATTGCCATGGGGAAAATGGCTGTGTTGGAGGAAGGAGGGAAAAAAAAAGGGGGGGAAAAAAAAAAAAAAAAAAAAAAGGCAGGACATCTGGTTTATTGTTGATAGAAAAGGTGGGTGACGTTATGGAAGAAAAATCAAATTGAAGAGAAAGATTTCATTACCCTCACCAGAGTTCTTTGAAGAAATTGTTAAAATCCTGTCCAGAAAAGCAAAGGAGATGGATATGAGTCAAAGGCAATTGAAAATTGACCATGATGGTGGGTGCTGGAATCAGTGAAATGACAGAAGTAATGGTTTTGCAGGGAAGTTAGCCAAACAGAAGGAGTGTTTATATTGGAAGAGGGCCGCCTAGTTTTGTCATTCAGGCTGTGTTAAAGCAGCAGAAGGGCATGGTGTGCCAAGAGGAGGGGATGAGCCAGGCTGGAGACTGAGTCATCTCTGACTTGTGTTCTTGCATTGCAGTGATTCAGTGCTACCAGTGCAAGTTAAGGAAGGGGGTGGCTGAAATGAGAGAAGAAGGTGCAAACCAGCCCTAAAAATATTTAGAGACTGATACAATAGCTCTGCTGGCCATCAGGGAGGTGTGGGTTACTGTGAGTGGTAAAGCTTTTTCAGCTTAGTCCTGGTACCTACAGGCTGCCTGAATACAAGTATCACATCTGAAATCTTAGGGCTGTGCTGGTTGGTCAGGAAGCTGTGGTTTCTGCACATAGTTGTTGAGATGCTGCAGATGTAACCAGAGTTCTCTCTGATGTGCATAGACGCCAGTGTGAACTGTGTTCTTGGAGCCTGGTGGAGCAAGGACATGAAGCAGAAATGGATTTTAGATGTCCAAACAGTTACATGTGATTCCCAGGCTGGTGCCAAGGTGTTATAACAGTTCAAGGTGAAAAATATGATTACTGCTTCTAAAGTAATCCTGGCTTTCCATATGTTGGTAGGTTTATGCATGTTCAGGCTTTTTTTTTTTTTTTTTTTTTTTTTAGCTTTTTATTAAAAGCTCAGTTGTTACAGTGTATGAAAGGTGAAGAGTACACAAAGAAGTATCCATTGTTCTGGTGTGGGTGGTCATGTCCTAAATTGCATGAAATATTCAGGAAAAAAAGAAGTTATGTATTTCTAAAATATTTGTTAGTTGATTCAGTGGATTTAGGAAGTACCATACTACTCAGTATCCTTATGATACCTAATTTTTCCCTGCCAGAACAAAAGTAGACAGCATGTATGAGCTGCACAGATATTTTTCCTGTAGTCTTTCAGAACAAGACATTGCCTACTTGTCTTTTAATTTTCCAGGTAAGCCCTTCAGGTCACCATTTTCAGGTGACCTGAAAATAGAAACAAACTCCGTTTAACTAATTCTGTCTTGTGTTTGGGCCTTTAGCGGGATGTTTCTCCAACAGACTACTATGTTGCCTTGCCAAAAAGGTTGTTTTTACACAACACCACAGCAAGCAACCTGTCATAGACAGCAATGGAATGCTTACCTAGATGACTGCACTGTAGCTGACCTAAATTCAGAGGTACAAGAGCAACAGCCTTGAGAGCGACAAGTAAAGGCCATGGTAAGAAAGAAATGTGAGTAACATTTGAGACACTAAAGCCTCATAAAAGCTCTAGCCCTGGTTTTTATCACAGTTCAGGGCATTCACTTTCCTTCTTCAAAATGAGGAAAAGTGAACTCTCCTTTGCTGCCAAAAAATACTACTGTTGGCTTCTCAGTATACTTTCTAGAGTTTGGATGCTCTATTAATACAGAAATTGGTGTAGTCCTTCTTAATTGCAGCTTTATACCCCATGATAGTTTGATTAGGGACTGGTTGTGTTTACCTTTGAGATACATGCCAAGTCCTAGTTTGAGTAATCTTAGCTTTGTCATGAGACTTGAGGTTTAGCACCTGGATACGAATTTACGTTTTATGAATATTTTCCATCACAGTGTATAGAAGAAAAGCCTCAAATGGCTTTTGACCAGTACTTTCAGGTCAAAAAGCTAAGTTTGGGACCATCCATGTTATTAATTTTTCAGAGGCTCCTAGAAGCCCGTGTTACCATTTAGTTACATTTCTACTCCCCGGATCTGTTGGTTTCTCTTTTTAAAAGTAGCTGCCATGTGATGTGAATGATATTTTCAAGTCCTGTGTTTGAGTTCTTGAGATACCAACGTGCAGAGAATTGGCAAGCTATCTGAAACAAAGTGGCACGCTTTATTTTGTCACTAGAAGTCTGTTCAGTTTGCTATTTGATTCCCTGTAGCATTTTGATTAAGAGCTCCAGTGAAGTTATGTGAAAAGTGAAAATCCTCTTTATTCTTTCTCTCCAAGAAAATGAGACGCACAACATTGTCAAAATATTTGCCTAATCTCACAGATTTGGATGCTTGTTGTAGTTCTTCTGACAGACCAAAACAATGGTCATTAAATGAGAAGCAGATGCAATAAGTATGCAAGCAAGCTTACCGTGATAGACTGATTGGGGGGGAGCTGCCAACAACGCTCACTAAGCACTGGAGAGAAAAGGAAAATAAAATCCTTCCTTGCAGTTGTACCCCATAAATAATCATTTTGTGTTAGTAATCTAGGCATTATGCTCTTATGCATCGGTATTTTCATATGTTCTCTTGCAATATTGACTTGAAATCTGGATGCTCCTTTTGGCTTACTGTAATTTTTTCCCTGCCAGTGAAGGAAAATGCCAAAGAAATGATTTATCTTGATTTTTATTTTTTTTTTCTCTTCTGGTTTCACTCACTGTGCAGTGCTGTTATTTTGGGACTAAAGGACATTGTCCAGAAAGAATCTGGTTATGCTAAGTTATATTCACAGCTTTGTGTGATTAGGAAGGCAGAGAAACTGATAAAAGCAAAGCCGAGTATGACCCTGGGAGCTGGCAATTTTTATGTCAGATGCACAGTATGTTTCTTGAGCAGATAACTAGAAATCTGCTTTCTGGTTGCAGGGTTGCTGCGTGGACCAGTCAGGATACTAGTGCCACAACTGCCTCAAACTATAAGGTCTGCCTTTCAGAAAGAGAACTGTTACCTTAGAAATGTGAAGAAAAGTATTGTCCAGGGTCTTCCTCAGAGGTTTATGCAGACTCATATGTGAGTACTGCTAGCGTTTGTGGTTTCTTGTTTACTTGTGTTATCCATAAGTTACTTGTATTAGCTGCTGTGTGAGAATTCTTGATCCTTAAAAAAGCCAAAGCCAAACATTGACAATATGGTTCTGTCATATTGGTGGTTCAAATTCTGTCTCTCTCTGCTGCCCATTCTCCAAATCCTTGCGTCTTGTTTGCATTTGCAAACACATGGGCATAAGCTTATCTTCAGAAAGAACAGAAAGAAAATGCTTGTTTTGGCATATGTGGAAAAGTATACAATAAGGACATAGGCAGTAAGATCACCCTATGCATTGCAGAGAAAGTTAAATGCAATAGGCAGCCTCTAATCCACAGGTACAACAGTTATGCAATATATTGCATTACAGAAATACATCATTTATTAAAAAAAAAAAAAAAAAGACATTGCTGTTCACAAAACAAACCGAGTCTATCTTGACTGCAAAATCCTGTTCTGGTTCAGATGACTCCTGGTGCTGGCTCAGTTCATTAGTGTGTGGTAACTGGGATCAGTTGGTTACAAGGTCTGTGTGCAGAGACCGAGCACCCCTTGTGCAAGGTGTTTATGTTGTTAGCACAAGCTGCATGTGTTCAGGGCCTGCGTCCACATGAACAAGGCCTTGTTCACAGCCTGATGTCTATGGATTGGATTTGTGTGTGATGAACTGGAACTCATGTCTAAGGCTCAGGAAGAATCCTGTTGTTTGTCTTACATGTTAGACGTGGCCTTTTGCAGAGTGTTTTGAAAGAAGATGTGAGAACTACTGTGCAGGGATGTACAGCTTCTTGTAGAAAAGAAATGATGTCAGGCAACATCACTGCTTGAGTTTGGGTGGGGTTTTCTTCATACTTCTGGGTTCCAACTGTAGACTGCTGTAACAGGTAGTGATTTTTGTAAATGGTGTTTGCCTTGATTTCAAGGCATGGAGTTATTTGGGAGAGTGTTAGCCCATGGATTATGAATGCGGTATATAAAATGCTTCTGTAGCAGCCTGGTCACAGATTGAGTGCTGCCCAAGTTCCATATATACAATAACTACAAGTGGCTTCCTTTGCATTTGGCTTGTGGGTGGTGTTATAGTATTTCAGGTTCTCTTCCGTTTATTTTTTCTTTTCTAGTTTATTTATAAGAAGTTACAGAGAGTTGATAAGACCCGAAGGATTGTAGTTGGGTAGTTGTTAGCTTTCTGCAATGAACTTCCAATTAATGGTAATCTTCCAATTAACAGTTCTTGGATATGTGTTGGGGTGTCTTGAGCTTGTGTGATACCTTCTTATGCTGTTCTTATGTATGGCTAGAAATGGACACTGTTTCAAGTAGAAAAGAATTTCTTAGTGGCAAGTCAGATTGTTCCTTTCACATAGCTGTCTACTAGAGGAGAAGTGGTGATCCTGGCCAAAGCTTAAAAACAGCTGAATCAGACCCAAGATCCAAGTTTACACATCTGGAAAAAAATATTTATAATTCCTGAGAGAAATACAGAAATGTTGATCATTAACCATGGTTAGAGAGACTTCATTCACACATGCACTGCTTCAGTGAGAGTTCACTGTGTACAGCATAGGATAAATGCTGGATCTCTCTTAAGGATTTCCATGTGCCATTAACTCTAGGTCCATTCCCACTGACTAGCTCAGCCTGAAGTACGATGTATTCAGGAACAAAGTTCTGCCTGCTTGCGGCCCCCTTCTACTCCTTTATGCATTGCTTTCTCTAAAACATATTCTTTTTCATTTTTGAACTTTTAATGGCTCTCATCCCTCTGGTGTCAAAGACACAAAATTCTGGGGTTTTAGGCAGCACTGCTGAGGTCACTGACACTGTCGGCTGTAGATCAGGGCTGGGGAGTGTTGGGTGGAGGAGCTGAGGTCCCACTGCAGGGCACACAGCTGAGAGAGCTGTTTTCACACAGGTTGGATAAAATGACCCAAACCTGCTCAGAAAAGGTTGGCTACAGTTGATGACAATGAAATTACACTATTTTTCACCTATTCACACTAAAATATTATTATCTTCATTTTACTTCATTGTTTGTCTCAGCATAGGACGATTCCCTGTAGAGACCAATGCATTCTAATGCTTTCAAGATGTAGGAAGAATGATTTAAGTACCAAAAGAAGTGATCTGAATTTCACTCTCTGCTTCTGATGATTTGAGCATCTTTTCTGTGTTGTTTGATGCCTCTGCAAATTAGAGCAGTAGTGTAAGTGGCTAAGCTGGAACTCCTCGCATACTCTTCCTGAAGGGTGTGAATTGCAAGAGAAAGTTAATCTTGGCAGTGCTGGGATTAGGAGCCTTATCTCCTTGAATGAGTGTGCTAACCACCATGAGCCTCCCATTCACCATCTTCTGATTAGTTTCAAACTCAAGTTTGAAGCCATCACGAGTTAATAAGAGGAATAAGTGCTCCACAGATGCTCAAAAAAAAAATAAATATATATATATATGTATATATTTCAGGTTGTGGTTTCTGTCTACCAGTTTCAGCTGCCTTATGAAGAGACTGTAGCAAAGCAAACTGACTTGTATTAATTTTTTTAATCAGTAAAGTTAAGCTGAGGGCCAACTTGGAAGACTTTGGTTCTACTGGAATAACATCTCTGATTAGCTTGGGGCAAAATTACTAATTCCAGTCAGGGATTTTGAATTTTTAGTTGAGTTTAATGTGCAAAGCCCTTAAATATTCTGTCATGTTTTGTAATCTGAAATATCAGGACCCTGTGAATCTGTGTCTAAAAGGCTCAACTGTAGAAAAATGCTGCTAAAGTTTTTTGCTATAATATTCCAAACTAAACTGTTTTTGACTGTACTGTAGTTTTCTGAACAGTAGTATAGTATTTGAACCTTTTTTCACGTGACAATTTCTTCCATGTTAAGATTATAATTCTATTTGGTACACATGAATTTGTAGTATTGTCAGCAAATAAATCTTGTCAAAAGCTTTAGAATTTTCTGAGTGTTGTACCATATTGGTGGCAACTCAGATACATGTCCAAGCACCAAATGTGAAGAAGCATGTACTGAAATGTATGTAAATTGAGTTCTAGCTGATGATTACTAATCTGTACAGCTGTTAGCTTGAACTCTGTGAAATCTGGGGCTTTACAATTCAGCAGGGAATAGAGCAGAAGTGGACATGATCGATGTGTTGTTAGTGGGCAAAAATAAATAGCTGATAATTGTGATAGCTTACAAAGAATGAGGTTATTTACAAATGCTCCATTTTGCATGTAATCTGACGTCTTTTCCCATGAGCTTGCTTATAATTCATATTCCGCTTTAATGTGCCTGCAAAATGTGCTTCTTTCTGAATGTGTATTATTTTTAGGATGTTATGTTTCCTTGGTGCATACACAATGAGCCTGAAATCCTGTAGGAATGTGTTTAATTTGAAAGTTTTATCCTCTGGGCCTGGTTAATTCAAATACAAGGCTCAGAACATTGCTGCAGTGCCTGGAAGAATGCAGGAATGGCAAATCATGTGCGCAGAGGCAACAGGGAGCCAGCGCTCCCTCATCCTGTGATGCCTGTGCTGAAAGGGGCTGCTGTCCTGAAGATCTCTCTTCTGCTGTTCCTCCGCTCGCATCTTTCCTCCGGCCGTTCTGCTCACTAATAAAGGGAACGTTTGGCCAGGTCTGCTTTCCTTTCTGCCCTTGGGGTGGTTCCTAGGGATCTCACTGTTAGCACACGCACAGAACCTCCGTTATCCCGCAGCACGGTACATAGCGAGGAGCTGCCTTAGCTTCCTTGCTGGTGATGCAGTGCCTATACAGTAATTTAAGAGGGTTTGTCGGTGCCATTCCCCACCCTGTTTTCTTTGGCAGATGGAAAAATACAGCTGCTACGTCGGTACTGCTCGGAGCAGTCAGCTATGTTTGCATCTGTAGGAATGTGTGTGCTGAGGAACAGGAGTGTGCAGCCTGCTGGAAAGCACTGCTGGCTCAGGGCTGGCCGTGAGAGGGGAACCAAAAAGCATTTTTCATAATACCCTGGGCACTGTATGCAGGATGTTATGTCTGGCTTAGATAGGGCTGACGTGGTGGCTCAGAATTTTTTTTTTCTCTGGAAAAAATAGATAGAAGGGAAATGGGGAGAAAACTGGTACAAAATTAAAAGCAAGTTTTATATTTCACAGTGAATAATTTGCGGCATCTTTCTTCTGAGGAATTGGGTGCTGCTAGAGATAGAAAGCAAGCGTCATCGACTTTCCTGCAGATGTATACAGGCCTCTTGAATATCCACATTCCAGCAGCCCTGCTCGGTGTCTGAGGAGGAGGCCCACTAGCGGCCAGCGGCAGGAAGGAGCCCCAGGCAGCTCAGCCGCAGAGCTGGTCCGGAGGGCTTAGGGAAGAGGAGATGGGGACAGAGGGCTGCGAGCTCCTGGCTTCATTGGCTGAAGAGCAGCTCTAGACCAGTGTGTGCTGAAGGGAAGGGAAGGCGTCGGCTCCTTCCTAAAAGGGATGTGCAGTCGCTATGGATGTGTGCAGCCATTTCTCCGAGTGCCTTGGGAGGGTGGAGTGGCTCTGATTCCTTTTCCATAACTGTTCGGGAGCAACTGCAGTTGAAAGATGCTTCCTTTCCAAGAGTAGGGTGTGGCCAGATTTCTGTGGTCTGAAAGTAGCCTGTATTCAGCTCCAGGCAGTGCTCAGACTGGTACCCTTCTTGGAATAAGGCTCTCTTCCTTGGCTTTCATTTTGAATTGATGCAAGACAGATTTTCTTCCTATCTGAAGTCTTGAAGCGTGTACAGACTGTGCAGTCCTTGCCCTCTGTGGAATTTGCCAGACAGGGCCCAGGATTTAGCCACTCCTTTTAGAAACAAATGTATTTAAAAGCAAAGAGGGAAGGGGGAGTAGAGGTGGAAATCCCAGTTAGTGCTGCATCCCTGATTGATGGCTGCGTGCTGTCAACTGCCTCATTCGTTTCAGTATATTAGTAAATCCCCAAGGCCGATTGTTGACTGGATTAGACTACGTGCAAGTGCTTTTCTATTCCAGTGAGTTTGGTAGTCAGAGTCCCAGTGGCACAAGCCAGTACAGAGCAGCCCCTGGCTTGGAATAGGCAAAGCATGCTTGTTTCCTCTTCTAGGCTGAGCCTTGCATCACCCAGGAATTATTACGTCCCTCCTCCTGACTTTTATATACAGCCCAAACAATAGACAAAGGTTTCTTTAATCATTTTTAATAACCATTTTTAATATTGAGATAGGAGACAATAAAATGGCTGTGCCGTTTTATCTGCATCTCTGTAAATGACAGGTGCTTTGTCTGATGAAAGGGAAGTGATTGTTTATTGGGATTCATTGTATTCTTCAGCTTCCAGAAGTTGCAGGGAAAGGATTATTCCCCCTGCTTCCCTAGGTGCGTACACTGGGACTTCCAGCTCAATTTTATTTTGCCGAGACTTTGGAGTCAAGTTTTATGTGTAAGTTTTTGATGTAGGACCTAATTAGGCCCTACAAATCTTAATGCTTTTTGCTACATCTGCATTAAAGATGGTATTGCATATATTTGCATGCAATTTACATTTAAAAGTTAGCCATGCTGTGAGCAATAATCATTTTAACTGAACACCATTGACAGTCAATATTGTGAATAAGCAGACATAATATGGATTTAAACATGCATTCTTTTGTCTTTCTCAAGCACTCTGCATAATTTTGTATATCTTTTTAAGCATCTGAAGTTAGCTGTTGTCAGGAAGTTTCTCTCATGAACAAGTGAATGAGTGCAATTTAAAGATGAGATTTCTTACTTTAACTAGAACTGTCTGTGCAAGGCCATGGCAAGTTACCCTGAAGTCTGAGCATATCTGGGCTGCAGCAAGTACCAAGGTCAGCCAGGATGCTCAGATCCGGCATTCATTTTGGAGCACCAGGTGTGTCTCCAAGTCTAGGTGGTAGCTAAGAAGGGGGTCTCTGTTAGTAGCTATTGGCTCTGGTGTGTAAAAGGTTGTTTTCCGATCTGTTTTCAGAAGTGCTGCTGGTGGCGAATCCTGAGAAGTCCGAGGTCTTGTGGGTATTGCCCTGGAAGCACGCTGGGTTTTTCAATAGTTCATCTGTCAGAAATGAAATCGAGATAAGAATTTACAAATAACGTGATGTCATCAAAAGAAATGAACAGTTACCTTAAAGGGCAAAGAATCTTCATCCTTTGACATTTATGCCAAGCATTCAGTCCAAGAGGTGCAGATTTACATCTTGAATAGTCAAGGTAAAGAACATACCAGCAGAAGTGTCTCTATTTAACTCAGCAAAATTCGGGCTGTGTTCTTTAATTTAGGGGATCAACATTTTCCTTTCTATGATTATGATGCTAGAATTTCGTAAAATCTGTTCTAATGATCATAGAAGGATAAAGGGCATGAGAAGAGCTTTGTGTCTGCTAGCGGTAAGGCAAGTAAAGATCACACTGAGCCGTGTTCTCCTTAGAATTTGGATCTCATTCAGTCAGAGGGAGAAACTAGAAGTTTGAGTTCGGTACTGCAGGTGACACGTACCAACCAGCGGAGTCAGATGTTAATTTCCATCTTGGCAGTTAAGTAATACATTTCATCCTTCTTGGCTTTTCCTACAGTCTCTCATCTGCAGCAAATAATTTTCCTCCTTTGCGTTTACTTACGAATGCTTTTGACTGTGTAGATGTTAGAGGCAGCTGAGGTTCAGCAGATTGACAAGCTGATGGATTAAACATTTGATTCTTCAATATTTACGTTAACAGGAGGTTTTCCCATTGTTTTGATCACGTGCCCTAGAACTATTCCTCTGTTCAGGAATGGAGTTAATCATTTCTTCTTCTGCAGTATTCCCAGTTAGATGGAGATGTGTTCCTGATCGTGGAACCTTTTATATTTAGTACCTTTAGTTTCTTCCTCTAGAAATTGAGCACACTTTAATTCATCTGAGAAGTTACAAATGAATGTGCTATGTCTGCAGCATGATGACAGTAGTGCTGGTACACCTGCTCCATGCATGCCAGCTGATGTGGTTTCATGAACCGGAGTTGCCAATAGTGGATTAAGTGTTACGGTGCTGCTAGAACTGACTGGGAGAATGAGGACAGCTGTGTTTCCCTTGCAGTTGAATCGACTGTGATTCGTCTGTACCGTGCATTGTAGGAATCAAGCAGATGTTGTGTTAATAATCGCAATAACAGAGGCAAATGTACTTTAGAGAATCTATGAAGTAACTGCTGTGTCTCACCAAGCATCAGTGAGTGGAGATTTACAGAGCGGTAAATGCAAGACTTATCTTGAGTCAATGTTTCTGGCCTGTTCAGAACTTGGATTCCTTCCTGCACAGCCTCAGCAGTGTGCTGTTGCTCTGAGGGCTACATAGCACATGAGCTACGTGATACCTACCTCGCCTGTACAAATTTAGGACACTATGCTGTTGTAAGACTTCATTTGGGCTCCTGGATCTCTGCTCTTGTGGCTGCTGGAAAACTGGCCTTACAATAGCTGATTTTGCTACTTAAAAAAAAAAAAAAAAAGTCACTGCAGTGTGTTTCAGTGATTTTGTTCTGTATTAACTGTGCTTCCTAATCTACACAGGTTTTTTTAATATCATCACCATCCCATCCAAGTCCATCTAACAGCTTTTTCCATCGGGGCCATTTTCAGACAAAAGGTTTTCAGAGCAAAGCTACTTCTCTGAGTGCATTTTTCATCACAAGAATGGTGTGGGGTTGTTGCTGTTATATATGGTTTTTTTTTTTAATTAAAAAATGAATTTCATATTTCTGTAAAATATGGACTTAGTTTCAAAATCTACCATCTCTGTAGTGCTCCCTGCTTGGAGGGTACTTTTCTGAGGCAATGTTTCTGCTGTTGTATTTGCAGGCAGCTGTTCTAATGATCTGAATAACGACTACGTGTTGCTTATTACCTGTTCTTTGAAGGATGAAAAAGCTGGAGGATGATTGGTGATCCTGCACTTATCTCAAGTGATGAGAAACTGAAACATAAGAGAAGAATGCAGAAAATTGAGCATAAAAAAATTAATGTTTTACTTAAAAAATCTTCCAGATTAAGCACAAAAAGGAAAGAAGGAAATTCTTACAATGAGTGTTGCTAAAACAAGTGAGAGATTTGAATCCAGTTCAGAATGCTTTATGTGTAGCAGTTGCTATGTATGGTATACCTTTAATGGAAAGTTAGTGTTCTCTAAAATGCTTTCCTCTTAGATTTGTGCTCTGAAATGATTGAAGAAGACTAAGCATAGAACTTTTGAAATACCCTGCCTACATGCTATCGTTCAGGCTGTATTTTATAAAAATCATTTAAGAGGAGTGGTTCTACATGGCTGTTTACTGCTCTTAGCTGTTCAATGCTCAAAATTACAAAGCCTTAGAATGCTTCTTGGTTTTTAGTACACAGCAGATGGATGTGCAAATGTTTAGAAGTTCCATGGAGGATGAGCTTGCACCATTTGTGGTTTGTGTGTTTATTAATCTGCTGGATTTGATTTCTTCTATTTTTACATAGTGCAAATCAATGACTTGGTAAGCTCTTCATCATGGTCTGACCTGGTCTGGCTGTGTCTTTAGAAATCTGCTACTACACATATCAAAATGCATACCCACACTGGTGAAGGTACTTTTCTGCTCTGACATTTCTTTTGTTTAATAAAGGGAGTGTGTGACCAGATTCTGCCCTGGCAGAGCACTTGTAGCGTTACAGTGGATGTATGTGTGAGATATTTTCAATCTACTGTTCATCGTATTTTGTTATTTAGGCCTATGATGACTTATGTTGATTTTTGCACTTGGAAAACGGCCTTACAATCACAGTTTATCCTGTCTTTTTGCAGACTAGTAGAAGGTGGGGAGACTGTGATGAAGAGTTAGCTGTGGTTTCATTTATTAGCCGTGATCGTGCATCAAATTCTTTAACTGTAGTAACAGCCTTGTACTAAGATTGTATTTCTCCAGAGCTCATCAGGAGCTCGTGGATTTAGAAACTCAAAATATCTGTGTATATATATCTGTTCAGAGCTCAACAGCATGAGGTTTTTAGTACCGTGGTTATTTTACTTGTGCTCTTTGCTCATGCACTTGATATACGCCTCAGTTATATTAAGATCTCTTCAGAACCAACTTTAAAGAACTCAGCTTGATCCTTGCACCTTGGATTGGCCTTAGGACCTCTTCCGAACAGATGTCCTGACTGATGCTTCTTAAGGCGTTTCCAGGTATCCAGGATTTAGAGGAAGCATAAATAGCCATGAGGAGAAGAAAAGGTCACAAGCTTACTTAATAGAACAAGCCAAAAAAATAGTTTACTTGTTAAAGCAGTTGAAATTCTTCTTTGCTTTCATCTTGTTTCTTGGTGGATGTTTTATGTTCCGTCTTTAACAGCAAATTAATCTCTTCTGTCAAGAAATGCTGTCAATAAAGTGGAAGCATAGTAGGTAATTTATATCAAGCAATAAAATCTCATAAATAGGAGGGAAAAGAAGAGTGTTTTCTTCAGTGTTGTAAAGTGAACATGTTGGAGATTTTCAAAAGGGTTGTAAAACTTCCCCACTTAGTCTTGTGATGTTTGTGAAGCAGGATCCTGCAGGTCAGGGGCTGTACGTTCTTGGGCCATGGCCGTGCATGAAGAATCCTGTGATCTGCATCTATTTAGGAGGGACAGCACACCAGCCTCCTTGCTGGCGTGGACAGAGCACCATACGTTGTGCAGTGGGGGAAAATGAATGTGTTAAGCATCAATTCTGATCAAAAGCAGCAAAATGATTTGCCTTGCTTTCCTTACTAATCGTCTGCTGTTCTCTCCCTCAAATTAACGTGATGTTTTGGAGGTGTCAGTTGAGGTCACTGATCCATCCATTTGTCTGTGATATTACCTTTCAGGGAAAGATACAAAAGCTCTACTTAGCAAACCAGTTCATCTGTCTCTGCTGGCAGGGGGTGTATTAATTATCCATATCAACTCCGGGAGTTTCTCCTCGTCTCTTGGCCTTTTATGATCTCCTCTGGCAATGAGTTCCACTGGCTGCTGTGCCTGTCTAGCCTGATTCTCTTCAGGTATTTTTCTGTGTGAAAGGATAGACAAACAGCTTATATGTTCTTTACCTTTTAAAAGCTACCAATTTATTGTGTATATTTCTATCCTACATGATCATCTACTTTTGGAATGAAAGCGCCCAAATTTCATAACCATATGTGCAGTTTTTTTATATTGAATTAACTTAATGCAGCTGTTACACATTATGCTTTTTGTTTATGCAGTAAACTCTTTGTAAACTTTTCTTTGCGTGAGAAACATCAGAGAGAATATGTTTATGCCAAGTGATATCATGATTATTTGAAGTTTTTCTGATTAAAACAAAAACATGCCACTGAGTGCTGGGTCTTTGCCTTTGGTTTCAATTCTATCTTAGCTTCAGAGTTCTTCCTTTCTTCTGTTCTTCTGCCTTGCTTTTCCTGTCCTCTCTCAAGCCTTTCTGTGCACCATCAGTTATTTCCATTCTAGTTGGTCTTTCTTAAGCAGTCTGTGGGCATCTAGGGGCCAGAATAAGTGAGATTTGTCTTGCTAGTTCAGAGCAAAATCCTGCTTACCAGTGTCTCTTTTTTTGTTTTGTATTTGACAGCACTTTCTCAAAAATGTCTTCTGTGCAAAATTAGAACTGAAGATATGTTGTTATATGCCACGGGAGCAGGGGATGAAGAATTTAGAAAGCCATGCATCTGCAAATAGCTCTGTGACCAGATTGTTACATGGCTTTGTGAAATGCTTTTAAGTCAGCTCTGTCTCCCTTTTTGCCACTGTAAAATGCCTAAATAATACTTTTCTCACCACGGCTTCTATGGCTTTATTGAGGCTTGATTAGTAGATGCCCACAGCACACAGAAAAAATTGCCGTGTTTCTTGGAGTTAATTACAGTGATTTGCTTAGTGATGCCAGAAGCCCATAAGATTGCCCCTGTGAGAACGGTCGGAGTTGGCTGCTGCCAAGTGTTGTTTCCTTCAGGTCACAGATCTAAGAAAGCTCATGGCTGAATTTCTTACGTTGAATAGCATGAAATAATTAAACAAATTGCTCACTTTATAGTATCTATACACTTTAGATGATTAATGGTTAATCCAGGATCTATCAGAGAGACTCTCTTCTTTCATCTGGTAATACCAGCTATCAAAGAAGAGTTGAGTTTCCTCTTCAAAGGACAACTGATCTGATCAGCAGCTTACAAGGAGCCCCTTTTGCTGCTGTTGGCTTAATGCAGGTGTGTATGTGCAGGTAAGATAACTGCAGTCTGCAGTGAATGAGGTTTGTGTATCATGTTTGTTGTTTGAGAGGGAAGTTTGAGAAGTTCTCTTTGCTCTATAATAAACATGTGGCTTTGAGTCATGTGCATCTGTTCTGGAGGTTTTGACTCTGGATATCCATATTCTTGACCATTGGTGCAGTGGGTAGCTTCACGCTGTCAGTTGTGAATCTGACAGTGGCTGTGGCTGAGAAATTGTAGTGAGTGGGGCTGCCTCTGTAACAGGGCGTCCATGTGCGTGAAGAAATGTGATTTCTTCTCTGTTTCCCTTTGCTGTGGTTCGCCAGTACTTTCTGTCCCAAAGCTTAGTCCCATCTGCTCTACACCTAGACACACCCCAGCTTTCACACTGCTTTCCATTTCTGATTTGGCAGTGCAAGTCTGAGCATTTGGATTCCCACAAGTAGCAGTTACTGCCCATATGAAGCAGAGGCAGTACCTAAGTAAGTTTCTAATATCTTCTAACGATCTGTTTTCAAGTGTCTCTTCTTGGCTCTAGTTATAAGAAGCATTGGAATGTGACAAGGTATGCCTGTACCTCTTGCTTCTACTGCTGACTTCAGGATTGGCAGGTTTATTGAATAGCTGAACTAAACAAAATAAAGAAGAGGGTGGAGTTGGAGTCTGTGGGTGTCAGATGCTCCTGGGTGCTCTTCCAATATAAGTAAAGAAAGTTGCAGACAAATACAGCGGTGCTTGCTGTAAACCTTGTGAAATAATTTAAGAAGACTCCTTTGAGTTTAACCAAAGGCTGTGTCGCTGGTAGCAAAAGATTTGCCACCTCAGGAAACCATCGTGATGACTGCTGTTAAGGAATAGCTGTTATCTGAACTGTGATTTGTATATGAGACTCTTCCTGTTTTGTGTATTCAAGGAAGCAGGAAGCATGACATTGCTGGTACTTACCTGTATGGTAATGTGGGTAGGAATGCTGCTGTTCTACAGCAAGCACTGCGCAGGGTTAATCCATGCTAAAACATGTAATAGCGGCTGTGCTAGGTCAGATCAAGCTTAAACATCCTGTCTGAAATGGTCGCCCTGTCTCTAAACCATTTAATGTAAAATCAAATTTAATATTTTAGAATCAGTATTTGCATTCCGAGGAAATGAAAGCTGCAGTTCTCTTCATAAAGCCATTGCTCTAGTTCTCTCTATATTCATTCTTTTAGCGCATTCAGAAGCTCTCTGATGTTCAAGATCGAATTAACAGGATTCCCCCTGCTGTTTCTATTGAATTCCGTTAATGTAATGAGTTTATTGTTAAATTATACAAAATAAAGTCTGCCATGTGGCAGTAATACCAGTGAGATCACGTAATTTCCGCCTGGTAACTAGTGCCTGCACTGTAGGTTAGAACTTAAATGGTGGGGTGTGTGTCTGTCAGACATGTTAAATACTTATCATAGTAATTTCATTTGGACATATAATCAGCTATAAGAGCAGTGCGCCTGTGACATGGAACACAATACTTCTCTCCCTAGTTTGGTAAGTTGATTTCCCTATGGCTTTCTTGCTTCGCTTCTGTGTGCTTTAAAAACTCACCAAGTGTTTTCCTGACTTGGTTAATGCAAATTGTCTTACCTGTTGCTGAACCCAAGTATTTGAAGAGCTGTTGCTTAAACTGATGCCTCAGTGAAATTATTCACTCTGATGCTAGTGGTAATACAGACGTGTTCTGGGGAGAGGCTCGACAATACCTTAAGGGCACTAACCAGGAAGCACGGCCCTGCTTCCTCAGCAGCTATGTTCCTATGTTTTCTTCCCTGCCACTGCAGTTTCATCATATAAATAAGTTTTGTGAGTCTTTTTAAACTAGTTTTTGTTTTGTTTCATTGTCTGTAATTTCTCTGCTTGATAACAGCCCTTATCCATAATCTCTCTTACTGTTTTGTGTATGCGTGTCTCCTTTTGTAACCAAGCATAAAAGCTAGCTAGAAACTAAATGTTTGTGTATTCTCACATTAATTCAAGTGTCAGAGCCCTGGGGTTCTAGGATGATTGTTGTTAATGACTGCAGGATTTGTCCTAAGTGAATGTCATTACAGAGCATTATTTGTTTTTTTCTTAATTTTACACACTTTGATTTTCTGTGATGTGCCTGTTCCCCTATGAACTGCAGGAATTTTAAGCATTGAGGCCTGTCCAGACCTGGAAAATAGGTAAATTCAATTTTGCTGTTTGTTTTATTTTATTCCGATCTCCAAGTGATACAGACCTACTTGTGGTTTGCAGGCTTGTTTGCATTTCGAGAGGATTCTAGCACTTGGATTTTTGTCCATTGCTAATTGAAATCCCATTAAACTTAAAGCCTGCTTTTGATTGATTTTAAACTGTTATTTGATTGGTAAAACTCTGAGAGATGTGGCTTTGGCACTTAAATGCTTGCAAGGCATGTATGTGCGTGTGTGGATCTAAACCTGAGACGATTGCATAAGCCCCTCTGCAAACTGCTGACTTACTGCTGATGCTTACTCTGAGATGAGATTTATTTAACATTTGGAAAGTAACGTGTAGCTAATGTTATTACCATTCTTTTAGGCTTTATTTGAAAATAAAATAAAACAAGAATAAGAAAACCAAACCACTCCACTTCTGGAAAGTTATTTTTCTTTCCTGTAAAAGACCTCTACACATTAAATATATTCAATAATTTTTCCATCAGTTGAGCGGCACAAACTATTAAATGTTAACTGTAGAAAGGTTGCTGTTCCAGCTGCTAAACTATTTGAAATGTTAAACATGTTGCAGGAAGTTGTTTTTTCCACTCTTTTAAGTGGTTCTAAATGTTGGAGAGATGTTTAAAATTCTTACCTCTCTTGCCCTCCCCAGAAATCCATCTGCAGCTCAGCTGCTCACAACGGTCTCTGCAGTCGGGGCCTGTTTAGGTTTTGCTCATGAAACCAAGTGTGAAATCTGTGGCCACGAGCCAATCCTGTCCCATAAGGCTGAGATGGCTTCAGTCTTCTCAGAAGCTAAAAGAAGAGGAAATGGGAGGACAGGGCTGCATATTTATAAAATCCAGCCTCTCCAGGCATTGTGTTTGATCATGCAGGACTTCTTCACAGGTTATCTCCAAAGGCTTCTGCTGCAGGATTCTCTTCTGCAGGGGGAGCAGTGTGTGCCCTGTCAGGACGCAGGGCTTGTGCTGTTGCTGGATGACTGTGGGGGACTCATCTTACTTTGGCTTTCCTGGTCCTCACGTGTGGTTTGAGTAGTAACTTGCATTCTGATTCCATGGGGACTGCTTGAGAGCGGTTAGCTAGAAGTTGGCTTCTCTTAGCTGATTTGGGGTGTCAGATTAAATTCACAAGTGCGTGACAAATCACAGAGAACACATATAGGTTGTTATGTGATGTCCTTAAAGGAGCTTGAACTCTGTTGGAAGCAGTAAATGCTTTGTGTGTAAATAAGTACTGTAATTTCTTCAAAGTGGGCAGTCATGCACTGGTGCAGTGACCAGCACGAGTGGAGTCCCACCATGTAATAAAAAAAAAACCTTCCCTGTGTAGATGAGAGGGTGGATGGACAGCTTTCTGTGGTCATTCTTTTCTCTTTTCATTTTCTTTGTGCATTTGGTGTACTTCTTTTTTTTTTTCTTCAACAGAAAGACAAACAACGTAGTAGGTGGACCAGCCTTGGCTTGCAAAATACGTTTCTGAGGGAGAAAACAGCCTTAGTAAATCTGGTGCTTAGAAAGAGAAGCAGGCACAAGGTACTGCATGCAATTTTCTCTGCTCTTTTCTGAGCTGGGCTGTTAGCTCAAATAAGTATAGAGAAGACGAGAAGTTCCAAGCTGAACTGGGACTCCTGGCAAGCATCAAATCAGTCTGAAAATACCACTCCAAGTTAGAGACGGTGCTCCAGTTAGAAGTGTGACATCCCACACAGATCAATGTGAACAACTGCGCTGGGAAAAGTGTTGGGTTTATCTGCTGCTAAATAAGAAAACATGTCTAGCTGTAAGACAGGAGAAAGGATGGAACTGGAATGAGGAGCTGTGGGCTTGTGGAAGAAAATCCTGCTCCAAGGTCACCTTTCACCAAAGTTAGGGAGGGGAGATTGAAGAGAGCTTTCTTGCTGCTTTTGATGGCTAAGGGCTGCAGCAGTCCTGGCAAATCTCTCAGGAGTGGTTCAGGAAGATCTGCTGCCATACCTGAGGCAGACACTCATTTATCTGAGGCACAGTGTTCCGACTGCTAACAACCAGCCCAAATTGGCTTATTTTTTCACATTTGTCACAGAGCCAGCTGCATTGTCTCAGCTGTGCCTCTGAACAGGGAAGCTCAGACCTAGAAAAAGTTTGTCATTACCATTAAGGGTTTCTTCACCCTCTTGTCCTTCTTTTTTTTTTTTCTTCTTATTTTAAACTATTTTTCTAACTCTCCTTTTTCCTTCTGTTATCTTGGAGTCTTTCCAATCTCTTCTGTACATAGGTGCTCATTCCTGCCAGTATCTTGTTAGAACGTTCACCGACAAAAAGGTGAAATTTCCTAACTCTCAGGTATTCTAAGCCCCACTGTAGTATCTATCCTTATCAGGCACCAAATAGAATTTTTTACTGGAGATGGAAGGGACAGTGAGAAAAGATGGTGGATGAATCACTCCTTGATGGGGTGATGTTTGAGTTTTGAGTCTTATGAGCTCTGTGCCTTGTTCCCACAAAGGGATTTCTGTCAGAGCCTCTACAAGAAATATCTGTTCCAGGAATTTTGGTGAGGCCTTGCTTGAGCTGCCTGGGAA
This sequence comes from Centrocercus urophasianus, assembly GCF_019232065.1. NCBI lineage: Eukaryota > Metazoa > Chordata > Aves > Galliformes > Phasianidae > Centrocercus > Centrocercus urophasianus. The sequence continues at coordinate 15,127,083 of NW_024884789.1, read as the reverse complement.
AAATGTCGACTGGTATTCTTATTAATTGTTATACAGCAGCAATTATTGCATATGTGTGGTCTGGCCATCTTCCCTCGTTTAGGTCAGGGATTGGTCCACCAGGTGGCTTCGTGTACCAGAAAGGTGCTTTCATCAATGAAAGGTTGTGTACCCAGCATGTGATATTGCTGGATGGGACAGTTGTGTTTGTACATCACTTCATGGCAGGTGCAGGTATTCCCAAAGGCATCTTCAAGACTTGTCACTGCAGGTCACCCAGCAGATCAGTGGCAAAGCTGGGAATATTCTAGAAACGTTCCTGGGTTAAGAACCTAATGCTTCTATTCTAAACTTGAGTGTATGCAGTTCTGCTTTTCAGGCCGTTTTTCTGGGTATTGGTAACAGTCACAAGAGTTAACAAATAACAGACAGATGCATTATTTTAGACTATACAGCATTTAGAACATTAAATTTTTGTAGTGGTGCTAGTTAGCCATATTGATCTTTAATCTCCTTAGTAGTTTGTTGGGATTTAATTTAGCTCTGTTTGAATTGTTGTTTGTTTTCACCTGTGAATGCTTTCTCTTCAGGACCTGGAGTTGACCTGTGATTTCTTAAATGCATTTTATCTTGTCTCAGCCATGGAAGAGGGGATTCTCTTTCTGCTGATCTGCAGCAGGCACATTTTGGAGCAAAACATAGAACCAGTCTGTATTGGTATAATCAATGGGCATTTCTTAGACTTATTTTATATACAAACTCTGTACCACTTTGTGCTCTGATTATACTCGCTGCCCTCAAATAAGTAATCTTGACTAGATCTCAGCTGTCTCAGATTTTAGCTTCAAAAGAAGCTAATTTCTAGGTAGTGTTTCTCCTTTTCCCCTCACTGGCAAATTTGTCTGCATGTCCCTGGGTGATGAGATGAGGGCTGCTTCATTGCTGCAGAAACCCTTCTCAGAGAAGTCAAGAGAAAAATATAGAAAAAAAACAACCAGCATAGACAAACCATACTAGACAAACCTCTCCAGTTTGAGATGAGTCTTGCTCAGTTTCTGGTAATGAGAGACAGCAGCAGATGCCCCCAGTTTACATCAGGTGTCTTCAAACAACAAACTAAGTTTGGGGTCTTTGGTAAAAGAGAGCTCCCACTCACCTCTGCTGTTACACTGTGACATTTCAAACAGATCTCTTGGAAAGAAATGCTCTCCTGCTTGAAAGCATTACAATTTCCTGTACTGTAATAGCTGATGAGTGAGGTAGTGGTAGAACTGACAGAACGATAATACTGGTCGTGCTTGGAGACACCATCTGTACAGCTGGAAAAGTTGCTAAAATGAAAAACCTAGATCATTTCCAGAAACAAATCCATTCACAGACTTAGGAGTGTTTGCCATGGAAGATTTATTCAGCACGGACTACTTAGTTACAGGTGCTGCTACTTAAGTGTCACTCATGCACAGATGAGCGCTGGTTTTGACATCAGGTTGGACAGTCTTAAGAAAGCCCTGTTACAGTGACAGTCACTAATGAGTCCCTTCATGTGGAGAGCATTGTAAATATAGGTACCCAGAGCTTGAGATTTATTGGTAAGTGAATCTCACAATAGAAGAAGTGTGGTAAGAGATTGCTATTGTGTTATTTTGTGATCATTTCCATCACAGTGGATGAAGCAATTGTGTTCCAGCAGTGTTGATGTGCCTCCGAATACTCTGAAAGCACCTAACTCTTGCAGCTCCTGGTGGCTATGTCAAAACCCTGGCGTGTAAATATTTATGGATTTAAGTGACCCTTTTGTACTGGATAGAGGTAGATCTTTACCAAGCACAAATAAAATATGTCATTGCTTTAAAAAAACAAAGCAAAAGCTTTAAAATGTACCATTGTGTTGTTTCCTGTCCCAGACGATGTCAATTCAGTAGCAAATAGGTATGGAGATGGCTTCCAGATGATGTTGTTAGTGACAGAAGCGCTGAAAATACAGCATTTCTACCCAGGAGACTTAAGAATTATGAAGTTCAGCTCAGAATTGTTGAATGCATTGAGTAACCAACAGTTTTTTGTTAGTTCTATGTAGTAGGCTTGTCTGTCTGTCTTTTTTTTTTTTTTTTTTTTTTTTGTGGTTAAGTAACTTGAGATGATTCTTCTATGACTTCTGGCATTTACAGCTGAAAATGGAAGTATTTTATGCAAAATTGATAATGATTGAAAATTGATAAAAGGAAAAACACTAAGACCAGCAGTTTGACTTCTTCAGAAAAGTGAAATTCCTCTTTGAGAGATTGCATTTTAAATGATCTTCTCTTCTAATTAAAGTGATCCTGAAAGCTGCTGATGTTCTGAATGAACTTGCCTTGCCTATAAGGATCCTGTTCTGGACTTAGTCCTGCTCTGAAATATGTCTGGCAGATTACTCTGGTTCATTTTCTTGGCTATTTTCAGGACTTGTTGCTAGAGCACTGCACCAGTGGAAACTGGCTCATTTACTGGTGCTTAGAGGTCACATTAGCAGCCGGCCATAACACATGGCAAGTCGTGTGGTTTGAAAGCAGCTGCTAACAAATGATGAAATGCATCTTACTGCCACTGTGATAAAAGAACCTGTGGTATCATCTAGATAAATGAAAACTGACTTAAAATTTCAATGAGCAGTGATTTGGAGTATGTGGAAGAACACAGGCTTCTGAAGCTCTGGTTTGTGGGGCTGGCACTGGCAGCCCAGCCAGCAGCACTGCAGGTACACACCAGGAGAGCTGTGGGGTGAGCACCTGGATGCTGCTGTGCCACAGCTGGGAGACATGCTTCCAGGGGGCTGTGCTCTCTATGCCTTTTGTGGCTTTTCAAAGAGAACACCCTATTCCTATTGCAGCCCTAATTATTGGCAAGGATGTATGCTAGGTGCCCAGGGAGTTACTTGTCTAAAATACCTTTGAAATATCAATTTAAGTCTCTTCACATTACAGACTTCTGTTGGTGTTGTCTCTGTGCTAAGGTTTCTGGCTGAGGAAATCGGTGTGCTTTGAGATATGGTACAAGGGAATGACAGGCTAGACAGATGAGACAGGTTGTTTATGTGGAGACAAGGAGCAGCTCTGCGTGGCCAGCTTCTCTGTATGAGCCGTGTACACATGCACTCAGGAGCAGAACATAAACACTGACCTTTGGTAGCTGCTTACCAGGGAACTTGTTTCCAAATCCTTAGTGAGGTGATAGTACTGACCTTAAAGGGATTGGTAGAGAACATGAATCCAAGTGTCACGAATCTGTAATGGTACTGCCTGTCTGAGGCACCGTTGGCTCCTGGATTCTGAGCAGAAGCCCAGGGATACATCTCATCCCAAACAAGTAGCCCCTGGTTATGACTATCCTTTACGTTTGACCAGGTGTTTGCACACACATGCAGCTTTAGGCATTTTCTCAAATATGCCACTAGCTTGAATTCTACTGCAGGCAGAGCAGAACTGCAGTGAGTTGTGGCTCCTAGAAATTGTCTGGTACCTACAGAATAGGCCAAGTGGTTGTTCTTGTGAGTATGGTGTAGAGGCATTCAGTTTAAAATGTAATTATAAATCCAGGCTTTTTTTTCTTTTCATTGCAGGATGTTATTTACTTTGCTGGGAAATGTGTGTCATGAAAGTCAAATAATGCCAACCTCATTACAAAAACTTGTGAAGACTGGCTAACTAACTACTATCCAGCAAAATGAATTATTTCTAATTTATTTGCTTTTAAGAGCACCTACAGTGTTCAATGTACAAAGAAAGCATAAAATATTCTACTTGTAGTAAACTCTCCTGGGTGTAACAGGTATAACTGCAAGCTGAAGTAGTGTTTGTGCATGGTAGAACAGTGTTATATTTTATTATCTGTGTAAAATCTGGAGTAAAGCACGAAGCGCCACAATGCAGTGTTCTGCCACAGAGACACACTAAAGGCTTCTGGAAGTCTGGCTGTTAATGGACTTATTTACCCCTTTCTACTGTTCTAGTTTCAGCTGGGACAGAGTTGATTTTCTTCATAGTGTCTGGTATGATGCTGTGGTTTGGCTTTAGGAGAAGAAAAAAAAATTGTAGCACACCCGCATTCTAGTAGTTGCTGAGCTGCACAGAGCCGGGGGCGTTTCAGGTTTTCAGCTCCTTGTACTTTATAGCCAGCAACGGGTGCTGAGAGGACACAGGGAGCTGAGAGGGCAGAATCTGGGCAGTTGACCTGGCCCAAGGGGTATTCCACACCATATGATATGTGGGGAAAAAACAGAAAACTGGGAGGGGCTTGCTGAGGGGGCAGCTGCTGCTCAGGGACTGTCTGGGCATTGTGCAGTGGGTGGTGAGCAATTGCTTTGTGCATCACTTGTTTTCAATACATACGTGTGTCTGTGCACATGTGTACATATGTCTATATTATTACCATTGCTGTTATTTTTCCTTTTTCCTTCCTTTGCTGTCTTAAATAGTTTTTATCTCAAACTGCAGGTTCTGCTTTTTATTATTATATATTATTATACATCTTTTTTCATTCCCCTGTTCTTTGCCCCATCTCACTGTGGGAGGGAGATGGGGAGGAGAGAGCAAAAGGCTGTGTGGTCTTCAGCTGCCTGTCAGGTTAAACCACAGCACTTACCTTGCAGTGTACAGAGGTATTTTCAGAGCATTTGTGTATGTGTATCTTAAATAGATATGGAATTTTATATTAATATGAAAGAATGTGACAGTAAATGCAATAAGAGGATTGGCATCTTGAATTCCATATGAAAATGTGGCATTCTCTGTGAAAAGCTTCTTTTGTTTTAAAAATAGTTTATATAGCATAGCTCTGCTCTAGAATTGTTCACATAAGCATGGTAGCACATGAATCATCCAATAAGATGCAAAATAAATGTTTGTGTTAGAAAGTGTAGTGAATGTTTTTTTTCCCCCTCACTTTCAGAAAATAGGCTCTGCCAGATAGCATGCAACTGCATATAGTCCCACTATTCTGTGGTCAGGATTTCAGCTGGAATAGTGGAAGAAGATGAACATTAAATTCTTGCCTCCACTTGCCAGAATGTCTTTTTGGAAGGTTATTTAATTGGCATTTGCTCATCATACAGAATAAGCTACTTGACTGATTTATGAATCTTTTTATTGGTTGAATTTAGTCAAAATAGGCAGTAAAGCTTTATTTAGCACTATCATACAAAGCCTGAGTTTCAAAAGCACTCAGATACATTGTTGACCTTTCAGTTTTAAAGGGGTTGTGGGCTTGGTTTGTCTCTAACTATGAAAATAAATAAGATTGTTTTGCAGCATAATAAATAATGTAGGCTTAGGGGAACACTCTTAATGGCAATATTCTTAGTTTTCAACCAGCACATACTGGCTTTCGGCCTTAAATTTCACCATTTAATGTCTCCAGAATACGAAGTGCTGTGAATATACAGCTCCTCCTAGCCTGTCATCGAGATGTAGAAATAGCTTCTGTTGAAGACTGTGTTTCTAAGAGGGATACACCTGTCAGCCTATGAGCATCCCTTGTGGTAGTCTGTTTGTATTGGTTTGGGGTTCTTTGTTGCTTTTTAAAAAAGTGTTAATGTCAATATTTTATTAGATGGTATAAGATGAGGCCCAGGCAGTCCATTCCTTAAGGCTAAGTACTAAGGGACACGCACTTACACACAACTTTGCATAAGTGCTTTCTTAGTTACCTTTACACACACTTCTCAAGTACTGTTTTCACACCTTATGGTTCAGAGCAGAAGTTGAGTCTTGCCTACAGCTTGGAGCAGTTGTGCTCTTCATCTGTGACCCACCATTACAGATGCTGCTGTGGAGGAGCAGATGAATCTCCTGCATTTCAAGGTAGATTTTTGAGGTAAACAGTTAAACAACTTCAAAACGTATTCAGTTTGAACCTCAGTTTAGATTATGTTCCACAGTGCTTTTAAAAAGTCAGCTTTTGTCCTTATTAAGAAAGGGTGAAGGTGACAGGGAAGAATTTCTTATTTTTCTCTTTGTAGCAGTTGGAACATTTTAGCAAAGCTAAGCCTGATTTATGTCGGTAGCTGACACTGGGGACATCCCTGTGATGTTTTTATAATGGGAAAAAAATACAAGGCACATACATCTTATTGCAGATCAGAAAAGGTGCATATGATCTCTGCCTCGACGACAATCTGCACTTATTCAAAAAAATGAAAATAAAAAAATCTGGTGTTTGTGATTTTTGAGCAAAATAATTGGAATATTGGATGTTGGAAAAAGCACAGCAGACTGAGGACCACAGAGGCTGTAAGGACTCCTGGTCCATATTGTGAGGGAGGGGACAGGATGAAGCTGCTGCGCCATCGCTGAACCAGTGCGTGTGGGTGCAGGGCTGCTGTAGATCACTGTCATCTTTATTTTACTTTTTCAGAGAATCCATGGGATTTAGAAGTGAAAATAACTTTGTTATATGTGACAAAGCTGCTTTAGATAAGACTCAGATTTTTGAAGTGGATTGATCATTGAAATCTTTGTTTTCCAACTAAAAGGAAACTTAGTTACCAATTAAATTTATAGATATTATGCAGATGTTTAAGTGAAATAATTGCTTTCTTACAGCACTAAATAACTACAGTCCAGCTCGATGCTGGCTGTTGGAGACCACAGTAGCGTATCCTCATGGCTCTGAGCAGCTGCTCGTGCTCCCCGGTGGCAGGGGGTGGGGTTACGCCATGTAACACTGGCGCAGGGCGTTCTGCGTGCTCTGCAGTGCCCCCGCCTTATTTACATGAATGGGATTGATCTCTTCTGATTGAATTCAGTTATAATCTGAGTCTGTACAGGATCATGAAGTCGGAAAGCTGCTGCTTTTCTGAGGCAGCACCGAGGGCAGGAACTGTTTGTTTACGTCCTGCTTTACTTGGTGTTATTTATTATTTGTACTGTGGAAAAGCATCGTGCCAATTTCCAGGAGCTGGAGGGCCAAGCTGGCTGTCCAGATGCGGGGCCTGGATGTGGCTGAGGGCATTGCAGGCAGTACGAGGCTGGGCCGTGTCAGGGCTGAGGGTGAGCTGCTGTGGGCCCCCGCCCTGCACAACCCCCCCGCCCTCCCTGCTTAATCCAGCCATGTGCCCCACTGCTCAGCGAGGGGGATTACTTTAAGTCTGCATATTTTCATCTTCCCTGCGTCCAGGTCAATTTACTGGCTGGGCACAGCGAGCCAGAAACTGATTGGTGTGGTGCAGTGCGGAAGCTGCCAGCTGAACTTTAATAAAAGGCGAGGCATCAATTTGAGAGGTTACTATGTTTACAGGTTCTCCTGCCGGAAAAATCACAGGAAAGGCAGGCCAAAATAAACAGTCAGTTTTTCTTTTTTCCTTCCTTTGTGGCTAGGTGATTATATTTAAGAAAAGTGTAGGAATTTCCATCTTTCCAGTGACACCATATGAGAACCCGCTTAGCGCTGAATAGTGACAGCAAATGCTGAAGTGGAAAAAATATTTTCATCCATCTGCGCTAATCTTCTTTTACTCCAAGATTTAGAGAGAGGGGGAAAAAATGAAAGAGTGGAATCAGAAAAATCTTAAAAGCTCGGCTTAAGCTTTTAGCTTTGCCAGCTCATTCCCTAGTCAATGAAGAAAGTGCCAGACTTCTGCATTTGTGGTGGGGATATTGGGATTTTAATAATTTGAACAGTGATGCCTGCAGACCTTATTACTGGAAATAAATAAATATCAGCCTTGAAATATAAACAGAGGAAGGAGAAGTAATAGCTGTGCAGAATTGATTTTTTTAAAGCAGAGTGGAATACAGTGTATGACTGGAAAAAGTCATAGACTAGTACCTTGATGTTTAGAGAAACCTGTAGAAATAGCTTGGTGTTGGTTTGTTTTTTTTTTTGTTTTTGTTTTTGTTTTTTTTTCCTGTTCCTACATAATTTTTATCTTATTGTGCCATGGAATCAGTGATCACACACATTGTTGTGAACTGCACTTTGGAGCCCTGCTCAACTGACAGCAAACTTGGAAGGATTTAAAAGCAGTAAGAGAATAGTTCAGAACATTTACCTTGATACATGTCACATTTTCAAGGACTTTTTTGTACGGAAGCCTAGGGTATTTTACTCCTTTTCAGCACTGGATCAGACTTGAAAGTCGCACGCTTGCTTAATCAGGAATGTTTTTTTTCTTACACTATTGTGGGGCCATCCCTACAAATACAAGGAAGCGCTGGGTTTCTTAGTGGTATGTGTGAATCTTGTTTTAGAGCTGGAACTTCCCATTCAGAATCTTAATCAAATATGTAAAAAAAACAACAAATTCTTTGAAAATCTGCTGAGATGCTAAGAAAGGTCTTGTAGCTCTGGTCCGCAATGAGCGAGTAACAAAATGGCTGGGAAGGGAGTGATTACCAAACGAAGGACTTCGCAGAAGTCCATACCTCTCTTTTCCCTCAGGGTGGGTCGGCTAAAAATATTACCTGGGTTTTTCTGCTGAACAAAAAGCCTGGGCTAAGAACCAAAGTTAGGACACCAGGAACAGAAGCATCCTTTTGAATTTATCTTTGGCAAAATAACCCATCATTTAAATATTCTTCTGGTTCAGATTTTTTCTTCTTACCATGTCTCTGCTGCTTTATTAATGCTAGCTGTGGGGTTTTTTGCATTCCATTTTCTATTCCTATGTATTTCACTGAATAGTTCTGCCTCCTTTATCCTTCTGAGGGGGAACACAAATGTATCTTGCAATTCAGTTTTGAGGTCCCTATATTTTATATATACATATATGTATTATATTACATATTAAGAAAATCAGATTTCATGTTATTCAGCTTACTCACAATCCTCAGGTAAAATAAGAACAGTGTTTTTTTCTTTATGGTGTTAACGTAACACGTTTCAATTCAGAAGGCTTCGGTACAAGGTAAAATCATATAGGTTATATGCTAACCAAGTTGCCTATCCTATTTGCTTCTGAATTACACTGTATGTTAAAAACCCCATTAAAAAAAGGAATCCAGCTATGCTGCATTGCGTGTCCAAACTTCAGTGCCTGTTGACAAAACAACAGGTCTGTGATGTGTGCAGTGTTGCTACGTTGTCTACTGCTTTGAAAATTGGCATTACATGACTGCTGAGGCATAGAATTAAAGGGCACAAAGAAAATAACTTTTTTGGTTCCTTTTCTATGGGGTATATATATAAGGACGATTTTCTCATTTTTGTGCAAGAATACCGGCTGTTTAACTTATGCTGACTTTAATATGCTCTTCATAGATCACGTTTTCCTACATTGTATTTTTGTATTATTTGGTGCAGTAAAAATACTATCTAACATTGCACATAGAAATACCCAGTGTTTCCCTTCATTATGCTACTTAGTCCATCAGCTGGTTGTGCTGGAGTGCTTACTGTCTTCTGAGTTGCTAGAAGAAAATATTTTCCTTTGAAAAGTTACTTTGTAATTGTGATTTTGTAGCGATTTTTGTTTCCCTCTGATGCAAAATGGGAAGTCTGTTTTTCCCCAAATCCGATCTTGAAGTTCCTGTAGTGCACTGCTGACTTAAATGTAGCAAGAGAGTGCTGAGCAAGGCAGTGAGGATCTTTCTGAGGCTAGAGAAGCATGGGAATGGATTTCTTGGAGAGACTCTGGAATCCTTCTGTTAGAAGCCAATAAAGGCAGGACAGCCAGGCTTTTCTTTAAATGACACAGAAATTGCTGATCTCAGCTTTAGGTTGGATGCAGATTACGTGACTTCTTGAGATTCTTCCCTGCCCTATTTGTCTGACAAGACTTGAAGATACCCCTGCAATGCAAACCTGTGCAGTAGAAGATAATTAACTTATATAAGGATTGTATCTTAAACTGTTGCTTCAGACATCACCTATGCTGTCACCTTGACCTGTCACTGTCGTTTACCACCCTTCTGGTGCTGCTCACACACGGTTCTTGAAGTAAAAACATTGTTACACATTCAGAATTGCAAGCTCTGGGGCCAGACTGATTGCAATTGGCAGAGTTTGTATTCAGGACTTAACAGAGGAAAGTTCTTGTTTTGCTTTTATTCCAAACGTATAGGAGGTGAAATGATTCTATTATGGAGGTGGTATTAGCCAGGGAAAACAATCTTGCTTTTGGAGTTGTGTGGTGCCTGTTGTAATTGCCGTGTTGGTTTTGATTAAATCACTGTTTTCAATACGCGTTTTCTTTCCATAAAAGCTTTGTGAACCTCTGTTCTGATTTCTTTGGGTTCTAATCTGAGTCTTTGTTCTTCTGGGACAAATAGTCTGAAGGTTGATTATTTGCCAAAATGAATACTAGAGCACTTCCAAAACGAATTACAATGAGAACTAAGGAAACTCACTTTGCTTCTGAATGAGGAATATTTCAAAGAGTTTAATGATCTTTAATACATAGTAATTTTCACTTTAGTTAATTTGATTTAACTCCACTTGAATGAGAATGTGCAGACAAGCAATAAATCTCATTGATTTTCTTTGGGACTCAAGTTCTTAAAAAGTACCCAAACAAGAAAACCTTGAGAAAATATGGATAAGGGTGCATCTGAAAATGTTGTCTAATCTCTTTTGTTTAAAAAGTACTTAAAACCAGCAAACGAACAAAAACTAGATTTAACTTCTGTAGCACCTTTGATAGACACTAAATTGCAATAAATCCACTTCTATTTTAAGAGCTTTTTTCATCGCTGTGGGACACATCATGGTCACTCAGAAGCTGATGGTGCCATGGGCTTGGAATTGGTCTCCAAATGCTGAAGCCCCCACACATCAAAGTTAGTTATCCTCATCTGCCTAACATATTTAAGTTGCTGGAAGAAAGAGAGTAGGAGAGGCTTGGTACAACATTTTTACTCCTTGCATTTCTGAAAATTAGCTGGGTTCTGGTTTATTTATTTACACAACAAGTGGAGAGGAATAGAATTCTGCGTATAAACAGCAATAATTACTGGCTGTTTTATAGTCATGAAAATCCTGGAATGCTTCTTCCAGATGGTTCTCAACATGCAGCACAGCAACTTTCTCAGATTTTTATGACATCAGCAAACTATCACTTCATTCAGCTATTAAATGGAGCTGAACTCATACTGCGGAGTAGAAATATATTATTTTTTTTTCACCCTTGCTTGTGATCCAGTGCAAATAAATGATGAGCTGGGAGTTTGGAATTTGTCTTGCTTGAAAGTGAATCATAGAGCTCATGCAAGGTGCTAACACTTCTCTGCTGAAAATGCCATGGATGCCCTGTCTGCTTTATATATGCAAGGTTTGAGGGTGTATGGATTTCTTTTCAGTGTTGTGTTACTGTCAACAATTACTTTCATGTTGGTAATAGTCTGTGTGGTGATTTGCATTAGATTAAAGTTTCACAGAGCTGTAACTGCTGTGTCATTGTTTTCTGCTTATTCTAATAAGTAAGCATGATGGCAGATGAAGTTTGAGCTAGCGTATGTAATGATAGTGAGTAGTTAGCTAACAGTTGGTCATAGATAATTGAGTAAATGGTCTTGAACAGAGCTGGAAGGCCATACTGTTAGTTACTAATGTATTTCTTTCCCATATAAAGCATGTGCTTTCTTTGTTTAGTTGTAGCAGTCTGTGGTTGATGAAATACCTTCTGGATTATTTCTTTTGATCCCTGAAATACGTAGTCATTTGTATTCTAATAAACCACGTATCCGATGATATTGTTATTAGATGAGAGGTCATCTTAGCCATTCCTTCGCCTGAAGGCGGGATCTTTATCTGGAAAGTGTTTCAGACAGATGTGTGCCTTAAAAAAAAACTTCTCAGATGTGTGGACATTCTATAACTTCCTCAGATAAGCCGCATCAGGTATCTGTAATGTCCAATCTAAATCTGCTTGCTTTGTTCAATTTGTACTCATTATTTTCTAGGGAATCCTCAGAACTCAAAGAGAGAAATACAGCTCCTCCTCTGAGTGGATTTTATTTGCAAACTCCTGTGCTGTCTCTGTATGGTCTTCTAGTTTCTAGGCCATAAAGCAAATAGTGTCTTTCAATGTTTCCTTATGTCCTTGTTACCCATTCCTGCTCTCTGCGTGCTTTCCAGCTGATTAGCATCTTTGAGATGCTCAAAAGTATCAGATTCTCCCCCAAATTATCTCCAACCCTGTCCTTGCTTTTTTTCCATGCTTTTGTGTAGTTATTCATGTGAACCAAGTTTTGTATTTGTTCGTCCTGAATTAAGACCTGTTTCATACCACTTGCCAATTTGTTGAGGTCACAAGCAGTTTGAAAGAATGAGAATTGAAATGATCGTTCCCACCTTTAGCCTGCTTGAAGATCAAGTATTTTCCTTTATTGTGAAATGCTGCTATTAAATACTGCTGGTAAATGACTGCTTCCTGAATCAATGCCAGTAGGAGCCTAATCCAGTTGGCAAAAACCAGCCTTCAAGCATGCCAACGTTTTTTCCTTCCTTGGAGTACTGTTGTCATCCTCATATGTTCAGGTTTAGGTAGTTGAAATTTGGTCCTTCATGTCTTCCCGTTGGCTCAGCTGTAATATGTGTGTGTTATGTTAGTAGTCTAACTGGAAATGATGCAGGCTCTTTTGCATAAACAGGCCCATATGCTGGGACAGGACCCTCTCATAATTCACCTACATTGCAATAAGGGTCTGTGCCCACCTTTGTATATTTTCACTTTCTACCATAACGTTAGAATTCATCAGTTTTGTAGACCTGTACAGTAGTGTTAAGCTATGATAAGTCATTTGGCCTCCAAGAATTTCTTGAAAAGAAAGTGAGACTTACCAGCCTATTTTCATCCGTTCTTTTCCTGGGACACTTCAGTCATGGATTCTGGATGCCTTGACCCATCTATCACTGCAGTTATTACATTGCCAATGGGAAAATAGTCCTTAGGGTAAAATGTGTGATGCTTCTCAAGACTTATCATTTAAATGTTTTCTCTGGTTCCTTTTTTTTTTTTTTTTTTCCTCCTCCTCTTCCCTGTCTGATGCCCTAGGTGTTTTTTTGGAAAAAATGACAGCTTCCTTCCTTCATGCTTGAAGGAAATTATCTTCAGGAACTGGTTTTCAATACATTGTTTGAGCAGATAAATCTTTAACAGACGATTGCTCATTAAACGAATTCAGCTTTTAGTCTTAATATTGTCATCCATAAATCAGAAGAACTGAAAAGTGTGTGTTGTGTGTCAGCTTGGAGCACCCCTCTCAGGGACTTAGGCTCTTGACTTTAATGGGAATTGAGATGAGCTTCTTAACTGTAAAGCATGAAGGAGAGAGAAATTAAATGGACTTCTGATATTTTATTGGGTGCTTTTACTCTTGTAAATTGCAAATTATTAAATTAATATTGATGTTTCTAATTTCTAAGCAATTTCCCCTCTGATATTGTGGAAAAAAATTAGATTTCCTTTACAGCCACAAGCATTGTTCCATGCTTGCACAGTGTTCTTTGTTGATCAGACTGTTGATCAGACTGAGATGAGCTGAGACAAGGAGCACTAGGTGTTCCTCCAGCACTCCACCAGGCATCATGGAGAGAAGGAAAAAGAAGATCCAGATGTCAGTTAATACTGACACATGTCAGTTATCACTGACTGATACAGTTAATACTGGGCTGACCAAGGGCCTAGAATAAAGCAGGCAGCCATAAGCTGGTGCTTCAGGAAGGTGAGGGACTTTCAAGCAGAATGCATGAGTTTGATCTTTATTATCATTAGTAGGAGGGGGAGGAGGAAATGAGAAAAAATAACAACAAAAACAAACAAAGGGTACCCCGTGTTAAATACTGATGTGTTCGTTTAGTCACTGAAAAAGAAAGAAACAAATCAACATCATTTCATGAGATGACTGTGTAATGAGGCACAGTGGTTATCTGGGAAAGGCACTTTTAATTGGATGTTAAATGAGACAACAGAATAATTGAAAACAACCCTCAAACTTAGTTTAGCTTTTTATATTGAAAATAATGATCGAAGTTCATTATATAAAGAGTACAAGAAAATCTAGTTACATGTTCAGTAAATACAGTCAGCAATGAATGAAGGCAAGATTTTTTCATTGGCTTAAGATGGATTGGTTTTGCAATATTTAGTATTTTAGGACCTTCAGAGGAAAATTTGTTTGCATGAGCACCTGAGCTATATCAAAACTGTGTAGATTCCACATCTTTCTATGTTTCTCCAATTAAAGTAGAAAAGCAGTTAAGATTACTGAGTGGCTTCTTGGAATTATATCACAGCCTTCTACTTTCCAGCAGTGGTAATTCATAGAATTCATAGAAGTTGTGAATATGGGAATGTGCATCATCTTTACTGTAATTAATCTTCAGAAGTGAATGTTTCCATGTGGTACAGTTCAAATCATTGCTTTTTGGCCTTCCTCCTGTGTTTCATCTTTCTGGTGACTTAAAGCAGCCCAGTGAAGCCATGCAGGCTGTGCAGCATGCTGCAGGCATTTGATAATACAGCATACACTCAGTTGTAACAAAGAAGATACAGTATGAAGTCTGCCTTGCTGACCTTCCTATCACTTAGAAGTGGACATTGGTGGTGGGGTACATGGCATCGTGATTAGCAATGTTCAGCAATGAGAAACATACACCCACCTTTTCCTGAAAGTGGGTGATAGATTTGATAAGGAGATGTATGTGAAACTTGCAGCTGGATAGTTTCGATGCTTAAGAGATAATTGGCGTAGCAGCTAATGGATGTTCCCACAGAGGAGTGTAGCTTACTGACCGTAGTCTTATGACTACTGTGGAACAATCGGTGGACCCTGTCCCTTATCAAACTGTGAATGGGGTCAATATCATTACAAAGAAAAGAAAAAACACGCGTGTCCTAATGCAGCAATTTCATTTGTACTTAGGTAGGGATCAAGTTGTTAAGCAATTAATAAAAATTTGTATAAGTATCTACCTGCTCCACTAACGTGCATGGGGAATCAGGCCTCCAGTACTGTAAGGAATCGTGTAATCTGCACGGATATCATCTCATAGTCTCAATTTCATAACTGAATTTTGTAAGCTGGCTGGCAGTACTGCAAGCCTGTTGTTCTCTGGAGGCCTTTTTGAAATGGCAGCTGTACGCAGTGCAGGCTCTGAGAACAGGGAGGGCTTCCTTCCCGCTCAGAGGAAGTGCAGCATTCCTCAGATTGCACAAAATTGAACTGGAAATGCGAGGGGTAAAATCTTTAGGACATTTTAAGTGTGAAGTGCTGCCTTGAAACAGCATCAGCATTATCATTTGGAACTGAGGGATAGCCTCCAGAAAATTCCATTCCCGTTATGAATGGCAGACAAAAGGTTGTGAAGGGTGGTTGTAACTGATTGCTGATGAAGTTATGACATACTGCAGCTAGCAAGGCTCCTGCTAGCAAAAGGCATAATATATATTGCTACAGATCACATAATGGTAAATGAACACTTACTGCTTCTGCGGCAACTGGATTGATTGTTGTGTCCACCTTCAAACAGTTTTTGCTTTGTTTTACAAGTAAACGTATTTGTCCCTGCTGTGTTGAAGTCAGAAGATGTCAAACACACAGAGCTCAAAGTGAAGACAGTAGCGATGTGCATGGGAGCTGGTTTCAGCTTTTGCAAAAATTGCTTCTTATGTGCCTGTATAGTAATAAAGGATGTGCGTTCTTCTCTTGCAAATACAATCTTGTTTTCACAGACCCATATACCTAGAATGTTATTGAAAGATAGCAGAGTATTTGGTTGCCAGACACCAATTTCACACCATAAGCTGCGATCTGATTATTTAAAACAAAGGAAACTTGATGAAAAATATCATTAAACTTTCTTAGTACATTTGAGAAAATTACAGTTGCAAGAAAGTCAGATTAAAAAGTTTTTCAGTTTGGAGCCTGTGATGCAAATTACTCTTAACTAAAATGCTGTATCCATTGCCCAAAATGAGAACTTAAGTATTTCTGTATTGAATATTCACTTCCCTGCAGCCTAAATGGAAGAGTCACCACAGAAGGATAAGGATGCCCATACATATGTCAGTGTTGTGGGAGAGTCAGTTGTGCTCAAATGAGAGCATGTGAAATCTGCATGGTAATGAACTCTAGCTTTTAACCTTCGGAGACTGTGTTTAGGAGGTGGAATGGTGAAGCTCAAGTCCTGGGTCTGTCTGATTTGCCACCCCATCTCAGATAATAGCCTAAGCTACCAGGCTGCTAACTGTTCTGAAGGAGCACATTTGCAAAATTCTCGGGAGTTTCATCTTTGCTCCAGCATAGAATGAAAAATAGTTCTGATAGTGCTTGATGAAATATAGTTCTCATGTTCCTGCCAGCCACAACTGTAACTTCTGGCAAGAGTCACTTTGGCTTCCAGTCAGCATCGCGGTCGGGGAAAGCAGCAAAGTAGCCTTGAGCTTGTTCTGCTGCCCTCCTCCAGAGCCGGGTCACGTAGGCAGAGACCTCAGCCCTGAGTGTGTTGTGCATTTCCTCCCCTTAATTATGTTTGACAGGAGATGGAAAGATACCATGTTTTGATGGAAAAGATTTTCTTTACAGTTAAAGGCAATCATACGTCTCATTCTCATGTTTATTAATGTATGCATATACGTGTACTTAATATGTATCTCTCAAATCCAGATAGATTTTCAGAGATTGAGTGTGTTAGAGCTGTTGGCAGAAGATTCTCTCGTGCATTCTCCAGCATTCTCCAGAACTCCTCGCTCAGGATTCTGCAATGTATAGCCATGCACTCCATTGGAGAGTATTTGCCATGCACAGGTGTTGCTTGAACTGAGGTGGAGGCAGTGCAGCACTAATTGCCAGGGATGTATAAGCAGCAGCGCAACACTTCCTGCTCCCTGAAGAGTTCAGTTCCACCACAAAGTGAAGGGTGGCCCGAGCAGTGAATGAGCCATTTGCCCTTTTCAACTTGGTGTGTTTTCACATAGATGTTCTATTTCGTCCTCAAAGCACCACTGTCACTCTGGTCATTAGCTGCTTATTGTCTTTTTTTTTTCCTTCCTTCCATTACCTTGCTCTGCTCTTATGGCTGGCATCTTTCCTTCCATCCAAGTAATGTCAGGGTGTAATAAGCTCTTGCTACGGATTTGGAAAGCAAAGTTTCCCTAGAAACGCTCTGTGATTTCTAAGTGGCTTAATTAGGTACAGACTACTACATAAGAACATCTTAGATAAAAACAGCTTTAAAAGCAATTAGAAAATGGAACAACTGTAGTATCTGTTTGGTTTTGTTTTGGTTTTTATAGGAAACTAAAAGCATACGATGTTAGGGAATGGAGACTTGAACAGACCAGAGCAACCTTATGAAGAAAGCAAAACAAAACAGACGTGCTTGTCTGGATTTGTGTCAGTGGGAGGCTACTGTGGCCCTACAGCAGTTAATTTGCGAAGCATGTTGCTGCTGGCATGCTAATTAGGTATTCCTTGAACCAAGAGACTGTCAGTTGCAACTTTCAGTGCTAATCATTTAAGAAAAAAAGGGCCGATGAAAGTTTTTTGAAAGTGTACAGTTTAGAGGCTGCCTGTGTCTTTCTCTGTGTTTGTCTCTTAAAGCTCATTCTCTTTCTGTATGAAAAATGGTAAGATTTTCAATACTTAGAAGAAATTAACAGCTTTGAGAGGAAAGGCCTCTGCTTTGAGCTGCCTGCTCTGAAGGGTTACCTTAGTGAGGTAGAAGAGTGAGGGGAATGGTGCAACCCACACCCAGACCTTCAGGTAATTATTTGGCTTGCAGATGTTAATGCGACTTCCAGAGTAGGTGGAGCTATGAACCATGAGTTGCTGTAAAAGCTAACTGTGCCTA
Source organism: Centrocercus urophasianus (assembly GCF_019232065.1). Lineage (NCBI taxonomy): Eukaryota > Metazoa > Chordata > Aves > Galliformes > Phasianidae > Centrocercus > Centrocercus urophasianus. The sequence goes on along the minus strand of NW_024884789.1, from coordinate 15,109,338 downwards.
TTCAAAGAGCTGGATGATGCACATGTTTGTTGCATGTAGATTTTTTTGTATTAATAAGAATTTGTGATCCTTTGTTTTAATATAAATTGCTGAATATTATGACTCACTTGAGGACGTCTTCACTCATAGTAGACTGAAGAATGCTTAAATACAGCTTGGATGAGTATGCAGCTGTGAAGAAAAGCCATCTGCAAGTATGATGCCTCCTTCTAAACGTTAATGCAACAACACATCAGCACAACAACGCTGCTTCCACTCTGATGCAGTGCAAGCAAACCTGTGTTTCCCATCAGAGCCCCTAAGTGATTTTAATCCCAGAATCAGTCACTGAAGGGACGTTAAGAATGGCTGAAAACTGGCCTGTAGGATAAGGGAAAAACACTGCTGTGTATTTTCCCTATTTTTACATGCTCTTTTTAATTCATGCAGTTTTTGTGAGAATTGAAGTTCAGTCTACAACAATTTTGCAGACGTAGTATGGTTAATTTTGGCGCCACTGAAAAATCTTTAAAGATTTTTAAAGTAAAGCAAGATTTTAAGTAGTTTTAAGTTTTCAAGTAAAACAATTGTGATGCTCTTATGTATATAAATTAAGCACATCATCAGCAAGCCAGAAGACTGGAGAAATGTCCCTTTCGGTAGTTTTGTGTTTCTGAGTTGATTAATGAGCAGTCTCAATTGAAGTGGGCGTATATTTTTGCAGGTTACACATCTTCACCGTGGATCAAAAGAGTGTGAATAGCATCTTCTTTCTTCCCATGCAGATAAGAATGATTGTACAGATCAGCTTCCTTGAACCTTGTTATACTGTAGTTTTCTATGTGAGATAGTAGGCACATTTACAGCTTACAAAGAACTCGCATTCTGTGTACACAGAAACTTATGTTTAATGTAGCTTTCAGTTTTAGCATATAGGCATGTAAATCATTTGGAAATGTTGCTGAAATTTATGGAATCCATCCTTAGCATTTAGTCTCCAAACACCAAACATTTGGCTCTGTGATCAAAAATAACCTCAAGAAATCTGATACCTGTCTTAAACAGCTTCTGTGACTTTGGAAAGGCATCATTTACCTCAAATTAGCCCAAAGGATGGGGAGAAAACTGCTTCCTTTGGTCTTATTCTCTCTTTTCAGCAAATAATTGTTTTGTGCCAGCGTTATTCTTGATGTTTGGATTTGGTGGGTTTTGGTTTTTTTCATGTTCTGTTGATGGGCTTTCTGCTTCCATTTTTGTATCAGGCCTAGAAAACTGGCAAGCACGTATCATCCTGATATGGTAGTTTTGATCTTTTATTTAAATGTATGATCCCAAATAGAATTGCTTTCACACTAATCTGTCTCAGTGTTCATGGAACTGAGGCATGTTTGGACTCAGGATGTCAAACTATAGTTCTCACTGGCAGTAAATCCTCATTACTGGTTCAGACCACTGCAGGAAAGGCATCATGCCTTCCTACAGACCTCCAATTCAAGTAATGCTGAAACTGATCTCATTCTTACCTGCTGAATATTTTCCATTGTTTGCATCTGTGAGTATGTTTCAGGCCTGTAGATATTGCATTTCAAGTGTTTCAAGGAAGATACTAATTGACAGATATGCTTTGGTGTTAGCTGTAACGGTGTAGATCTGGAGTACTGTAAGTGTATTAGCTTTTACCCCAGCAGAAGCTTCCTTCTAGTTTCAGGACATTAAGTGTTTTAGAGAATCTTCTCTTATTCACTGTAGTACCTTTGAGTGTTGCTTTATGAATCAAAAAATGGTTTTAGTGTCTTTAAATTCAGTTAGGCTTTGCAAGAACAGGCTTTGAACTGGGGCATTCATGTGAATGAGTTAGCCACGAACAAAACGCATTGGCAGCCATCAGTTGCCTTACCTATTGGTGGCAAGTGTGAGAAGATGAAGCTCAATAAGACTGCCATAGTAGAGATTACCTAGCTGCTTGTTTAACTGTGCAGCAAGTAATGAAGTCAGGGATTGTAATGTCACATCAACTACATTACCTCATTTTCTTCTCTTGTAGACAGAGGGAGGTTAAAAATAATGAGCCTGTCTGCCTTTCCCCATGCCCCTGAGCACACTGAATCACAAGCACCTTCTTTCTAAAACAAATTTATTTCTTGCTGCCTCCTTCCCAACCAAGACTTGCCTGTGATGAATACCAGACTTCACAGCATATTTGTCAAAGCGGTGCACCTGTGAGGGTTCCAGCACAAGATAAATTTTGGCAGGCCTGGGGAATAGAGGGAGGTACTAGGCAAGGAATAAATCTTTGTGTGTTACGCCAGACTGCGAATGAGCGTTCTCCTCCTAAGAATCGCCCCTGTGACAAGTTATGATAAATTACACTCTTTGTTGACACCTTCATCGTGTTATTTATGGCTCATTAATTGAACCAAAAAGGAGACTTGTAGCGCAGCAGGGGCATTGTACAGTGCTTTTCCAGTAGGTTGGAACTCAAACCAAGGAACAAAAAAGGAGGAGAAAAAGGTGAAGTAATACATACATATGCATACTCGTCACTGGAAACAGCTCAGTGCTGTGTGGTGTCAGTTCAGAACTGTAGCAAGTATGCTCTGCCCTCGCAGGAGCATTCAGGCTTGGTCCCCCTGGATGTGCTGGTAGGCTGTGCACGTCTGTCTTGCACTTTCAGCTTTAACTCCTGGGTTGTCCAGTTTCTCGCTCTAGCCTCCACCATACCTCATATTCTTACTATTACTTGTCCCTGCTTCTCCCTAACATTCTTTTGCCAAGAGTGGTCTTCTGATGTCGTAGTGGATGAGAAGGAAGGATGCAGATGTGCTGTGAAAAACTGGAATATTTCTAGACCAACACCAAATGCTATAAAGCCCTCTGTTACCAGAGAAAATTCCCCGTGCTTCACAATCACTCCTAGTTGATGTCATATTTTGGCAGAACAATTATTTTCAAGGATGAAGCCTAGAGAGAGTAAGATTTCACAACACTATCTGATGAACACCTTGAGAACTCTGAGAATTGCAGCCACCTCCGGCTGCTCAGGTGCAGCACAGCTGCACTCCTTTATGTGAAGGCAGTTAAGGTGTTTCTGTGTGCAGGGGCAAGCTCCCCTGTGCTCATCCTACCAGGGGAAGATGCTGCATTTTTCCTGCTCTCGCTGAGATGGATATTGACTTGGCCTGGGGCAAATCAATAATAACAAAAATGAGTTTGTAGTGTTGGTGCTGTTTTTGTCTGGAGAGCAGGGGTGTTCAGAGCAGAGGAGAACCAGTGGCAGCAATCTATGGGTGGCTTCCAGCTCCCTCGTGGCCCATCAAGCGGGCTTGGTGCTGCCCAGAAAGGCGCAGTGCCAGCACTGCTCTGGGCAGGGAGGGCTGCCCACCCTGCGCTCCAAAGCAGCTGCACAAAAGTCAAGGCATGAGGGGGAACTCACGTGGGCAGAGTTCACTGTCCTGTGAAGCAGCAGTTCCACACCAGTTACTTTTAACCTTGAAATATACAAGACTGTTTTTATGTTCTGTTTTGGGCTGAATTGTAGTCTGGAGATCTGCTAAATTGCTTGCTGGAGGACCTGTCCAGCGCTGCAGTGCACCATGCACACCCTTCTTTCTCTCCTTTCTCTTTAAGCACTGAATGCTGCTTATAGGCCTTCTTCTATACTTCACATCCTGTACTGCGTTGCCAAAGTACGGGCAGCAGCTTCTGGAGCCAGGAAGCAGAATGTTGCATGTTGAGCATGAGCAAAGAGAGGGAAACCATACATGCAGCAGAAGTCTGAGAGAAACATATTAGGTGGGGAAAAAAGGCTGTAGCAGGCAATGTACAGCAGCCAGTTTCAAAAACAGCTGGCACACAGTTCTACTGAGCTAGGCTGAACCCCTTCCCTGAACTCTGTGCCATGATTGGGAATGGAGCATTTAGCAAAATCTTTTGTCTTTTTGTAATTGTGTCCTTCCTGCAGCATTTTCTCTCCAGCCAACTGGCCTCATTTTCAGTTACAAGACAAGGGTATGAAATTATTATTATTATTTTTAATAACGCTCACAGAACAATATTAGAGTAATTTTTAAAAGTATTTACTGACAGGTAACTTTCTCATTTTTGAAAGTTGTTAATTACTTGTAGTAATTTGGGCCACATTACTAAGCACAAGAAGCAGGTCTCTGGATGAAGCATTTGACTGAAATAACCTTGAAGAGCTGCTGCTTCCTCATCAGTCCTTTTGTTTTCTCTAGCCGTCAGTTTTCCAGAATCTGACCTGCGCCCAGTTTAACAGATGACTTTATATGATTGCCTGTGGTGGATATGGTAGAGTATCTGCACTTGATGAGAAGCTGTACTGAAATAATTCCCATTTAATATTATATTCAAGTTTCCTTATGCAAACTTTTTTTTTTTTTCCTTTATTATTGATGAAAAGGGAATTTCACACATGGTGGTATCTTGTCTCTGTCCTTTATAGAAAGACATAATTTAAAAATGCTTTTTTTATTCACCAGTTGTCTTGTTCAGTCTTTTACTGCCTTGGGGCAGTTATAGACTCACCCAGTTTTATTTTTCACTGATCATGTCACTGAGAAATACAAATTGATTCCCTGCACATTTGCACATGCCCATTGCTTTGTTTCCAGATGCTGATATTAACTGTCACAGCATGCAAAAACAGCTCCAACCCTTGGGTCTCAAACAGTGTAAGCATGTGAGTAGGATCCCACAAATGGGACTATGAACTGGGAATTGTTGTCCCCAAGTTACCTGCAATTCACAGAACTTAAGTAGCCTTAGGAGGCTTTTAATTCTTAGACCACTTCTGCATAAATCAGTCAGATACAGTTAGTAAAATGTTCTCTAACTTTGAAACTGATTTTTTCCACAAGCTGTGGAACAGTATTACTGTGTCTGTGACACAAATAAAAAATATGTGCTGTCGTAATGAAGATACCAAAAAGAAGTGATGGTGTCTTACTGAAATTGAGCAATTAAGGTACATGAAGGCAAAGTCAAACTCTTTGTTGGAGGGTTAACATTTGAAAATATTGTCATTCTCAGTAACAAATAGGAGAGAGCAGAATCAGCAACTGTAAATCTGCTCTTAGGAGGTAAGTGCCGCCCACATGAAAGAAATGTTGGCTTCGTTCTTTCTGCTTTCTTGTTGTCAATTACAGTGCTAAAGGAGGAGGGAAAAACAACCTCTAAGTCAGTCTTACATAATACTTTGTTTTGTAAAGGTTCTACTAATCATGTCAATACTGAGCCTCTAGTAGCTAGTTTTTGGTAATTACACTGGAAATGCCCAGTTTGTACATAGTAATTCCAACTATAATTACCATGAAATTATATAACTACAAATTACCCTGTCATGTGGATGGCCTAAATAAGCATGTACAGTACCTGCTCTGTGATAACAAATTAGAATTACATGGTTGGTTAGCTAGTAGTAATATGAGATGTTTGAAGTGGCCAACCGAGCTGGCTAGTTATGTGGGGAGAAAGTGTTGTGTTTTTTTTTTTTTTTCTAACGTGTGGTTTAAATTTACAAGTAATAGGCTATTTCTTTCCTCACTGAAAAGAAAAAAAGGGTTCTGACTTCGGCTTTGTTTGTTTTTAATGAACATCTATATTGGATTGAATCATTTGCTTGGTCACTGCCAGCTGCTGTTTGTTTGCCTGGGTGCCTGCTGCTGCGTTTGGGGGACACGTTTCCAGTTTGTTTTGTTTTGTTTTGTTTTTTTTCAGAGATTTCTAACTGTATTCATTCGTCTGGTTCACCCTTTTATTAAAAAACAGAGCATTTTTTGTGTTACCAGAAGAAAAGAGAGAAAATAGCTGGAGAGATTATATACAGGCAGTATACAGGCACAACCTTTTTGTTTTCCCTGTGAATGGGAAAAATCACATGTGGAAATAATATGCAGCACAGAGCAGCTTGCTCACTGTATCTGAATCCCCTTTCAAAACATCCGTGCTGTAAATTCATTACAAACAGTGGAAATAATGTTGATCTTTATCTCATGTCCTTCACCTCTAATCTTGGGAGGAAGAGCAGAAAATGGTGGCAGTAGGTCTTTTGAAAGACTACCTAGTCTAGAACTGCTGTACCTCAAAAGACAGACCAACTGTGGAAGTGGACTCATAGTGTGAAGGACTCATAGTAGCCTTCCTTTATGATGAGAGCAAAGAAGCAATCTTGACAAACACAAAACAGATGAAATTATAGTTTTCTTATACAGGTGTGTTGCTGAACTTACTGCAGGTACAGCTAGGAGCAAAGTTACTGCTGAAAATGGTTTCTGCATTCAGTGTAAAAGTTACGGGAAAGTGACAGAAGAAGAACTCCACACTAGTGTGGGCCTCTCTGGTGCAGAGAAATTCACTGATTGACAGTTCTGGATTTTGCTAAGCGTGGATGGTGTTATCATTAAAGCCCACCAGGTGGCAGCATGAAGAGGTTCTTATATTGCTTTATTTTGTCCTGAAGTTTCATTGTGGGGGGATTTGCCAAGAGAAAAATGAGTTGCTTCTGTCAGAGCACGTTAAATGTGGTTTCCTCTTGTCTAGCTGGACTTGGTCTTAAAAACAGCATGAGGAGACTTCTATCTCACTGAAATGCTCGTTTATTTTGATTTGTAACAATCTTAGAGTATGTAGTTGTCTGGCTGTGGAAAAGACTGTAACTCGGACCTAAAGTTTTTATTGAACGTTAGAACTTTTCCAGTGGTCACTGAATCTTCATGCGGAGGTCATGTCGGCTGTATCTTTTCATCTGTAAGAATCACTGCAGAGAAAGGTGTTACTGCAACTAAATTGTACTTGAAATTCTAAGTTTCTAACAACCTGGCTTCACTTGGAATTTGCCAGGATTTTTGTTGGTTCTTTCCTAATCCCCATTCTTTACGTGCACATGATTCTCCCTGCTGATGGGCGCTTGCAACCAGGTCTAGCTAAAACTACCCTGAACTAGGCTGCTGGTTGAGTTGTCAGGATAAAAGTCGTTCATCCCCAAGTACTCTGACCCCTTTTCAAAGAGGGTGCCGTCAGTGACATAAGAACACACTGTCCGAGCTGCTTAGAGAGACAGAACAGTCACAGCTTACAGCAAGGCCAGGAGATGCACTCCTTGAAGTCATGGTGAGACGAAGATCGTGGCAGCTGCTGTGGAGAGACAGAGATTGGAATCTGAGAGAGTTTTCTGAGTTTTCTGTTACACCAAATCTCCACTTTTGCAAATATATTAATTGCCTGTGCTAATGCTGTAATGGAAGTATGCTTTAGAGGGACTAGGAACTGAACAGCTGTCCACTAATGAAAATGGAGTGGTCAGCATTTAAAGTCTAAATGTACCTCACTAATTTATGGTGTGCTGCAAGGTTTTTAGTTGAACAGCTGAGGCAGTGGAGTTTTCTTTTTAAAGTCTGTCTTGTGGAAAGCAGAATTATTCATGTTTCAGAAAATTAATTATCAAATGTCCTGATAAGTATGTAAACTTAATGATCATTCAGAAAAACAGCTGAAGTCTGTGATTTATTCTGCAAACTTAGAATAAGTTTTTGGCCTTACAAAAAGGAGAAGGATAATTCTCTGATTTCATGTTTTTAAAGTAGTTTTAGAATAACCAAGGAATTGTCAGTGTTTCAAGGAATGTTAATGAATCTTTTATTGTTTAATTCAAGCCAACCAGTTGCCTTTAGGGCTGCGTGTCATCTTGGCTAGTGTGCAAGTAAAGAATTTTAAGTAGGTGGTATTTTCAAGCATCATCCCAAGGAATTACGCTACAGAGAAGGACTCTGTAAATTCTGGGTTTAAATTTAAGCAACAGATATGTTTCTTCAGTGAGTGTCTTTTATTAGCAGAGATTTCAAAGAGAAGATGTCTGAACGGTTAGAACTTGGAACTTCTAGCTGGCTAAAATATATGTTGTCAACATCTTTAACAGTAATGTAAGTATTTTTAGTTGATTTCCCTTAGGGATGCCTGAAGAAAAACATATCTTAGTATGGAGTAGCATGTAGCACTTCAAATGTGCTATATGGATGGAAGTAACTGGGGAATGTGCATTGCGCCGTGTGGGATCCTTTTGAGGCATGGCATCCAGCTTTACAATTAGAACAAAGCTACTGTGTTGTACTTGACAGTTTGGGGTTTCTGTTCATTACACTTCAATAGAGAATGATGTTTATAACTCATTGGCTCAGAAGTTTGTTCTTTTTGGTTTTGGTTTTGTTTTTTGATGGTTTTTTTGTTGTTGTTGGAAAATTCTGAAGAAGTGCCAGGATTACAGCTGTCAAATTTAGGCTACAGAAAGAATTACCTTGTAACAGTATATATTATCTTCTTCAAACAATTAATTTATTATAGTTATTTATACTAAATATATTTGTAGTAAATTATAAAAAAAAATGCAACATCACTAAACGTTTTATAGAAGATATATAATGAAAGAGCTCATGCAAAGTCTTTACAATTTGTATTAGAATAAATGCTTACACAAGAGTAAAAAAAATCCATAAGTCTTGAGTACTTCTGTAGTTCAACAAACACTTATAGAAAGTGTTGATGCATAGAAATATGAATTATATGGGAGCATTTCATATTCCCTAGAATGCAGAAGTGAAGTGAGTTGTGAGTATGTGCTTTCTGTTAATGAAGCATCATTAAGCCATGCTGACTGTTTCCTTGTTGTCACATAGAAAGGTGCTGCATATTATGTAAGTAAATAAAATCTACATCTGAATTTCAGTAGGTCTACTAAAATGGTAGTGGTATAAATAGAACCAGAATTCTGCTTTGCCTACAGAATAAACGAGTTAAGGAAGTTGCATGTAAATTGATAATTGCTGAATATCTTACAATTGCAATTCTTGTCTCGCATCCACAGTTATTTTTTTTTTTCCCCTTTTAAAGGGCTATGTTGAAAAAGACTGAAACTTTGGCAATTGCCTCCAGCTGAGGAAAACTAGTTATAAGTTCTTCCAAGTTATACAGAAGAGCCTGCAATTATTAGGTGCATTCTGAACTAAGGAGGGGAATCTAGAGATAATGAAATAAATCTGTCAGAGCTGGAAACAGGTGCTAAACTCAGAGAACCCGGAACAGACTTCCCAGAGAGGCTGTGGATGCTCCACAGGGTGTTCAGGTCTTGATTGGGTTGGGCTTTGGGCAGCCTTTGTGTAGTGGGAGATGTCTTTGCCCGTGGTCTTTAAGGTCCAACCTAACCTCTTGATAAAATTCTCTTCAGTGATAAAACTCGTAATGTTTTTGATAAGCCTGTTTCTCTTACTGCCTTCGAACCTACAGAATTAACACCTTCAAGAGTTTCTTGTATAGATACATAAGTCAGTCCGTAACTATATAACTGTTCCCAATACTGTATTTATGAGTATTTGGCTGTATTAGCAGCAGTGGGCACTTCCCAGACTTAGATCTTGGTTTGGCAACCTTTAGCTACAAAAAGAATGTGCAAATTAAATCTGTAACTTGTGCAAATTCTTCAGATTTCTTTTTTTCATTTGCAGAAGGTGTCAAGTGTATGGGTTGATGGAGCAGCCAAGATCATTTTCATTTTAGAAATGCCCTACAATTACGGCAAGTGCCAGTGCTGCCTGTAGCTTATAGGTGTAAATGTCTGTGCACACAGCCTATTAGACAGGAGAAGTGAGTTTGTGTGGTACAGCAGTTTCTGATGACGCCATGCCTGTGGAATAATGACACCATTTGGAGACTCAGGTTTTGCTGACAGTCTCTTAGTTGCTTTTGTCAGTAGCCAGAGGAGTTTCTTTTCCCAGGATCAACAAGAGCAGGCATTTTCAAGGGAGAGCACATCTTTCAACTTCATATGTGCTGCTAAAGAAAGGTCGTAATGTCTAAAGTTTGGAATTCAGTTTCACTTAATTTTGGGATTGTGTGCATCAGCATTTACACCAGAAGTATTTGCATGAGATCAAAGAGCATCTTTTCTGTGGTGCATCTGTTCCAGAATTACTAAGCAAGGCAACTGTAATCACTAGTGCTGAACACGTTTGGATTATGATCAATCCATAGATTTTTTTTTTCATAGCAAAAAGAAATAGCAAGAGGTAACTTTTGTTAAGTTAGTTATTTTTGAACATAGCTTTATATCTGTATTGGATGCTGTATTTGAAAGGCTCTACAGTTGGGACTCTGGAGCATTCTGAGATGATAACGATAAAAGTAGTTTGCATTAGATGTTTAGGGCAAAAAAGCATAAGCTTGACGTTCAGATCATGAATTCAATCAGCTAAATCAATTAGACTCATGCATTTGTTTGATTTGCAGAATTAGAATATGATAGCATTTATGAGTTTATGCTTTTTAGAAGTAGCTGAAGATGGGTGCAAAAGTAGATGGACCACACAAGTAGTTCTGTGACTTGTTTACATAGTATACAGCTTTTCAATCAAGCAGTACAGCAAAACAATACACATGGTAGGCTTGGCTGCCTGCAGTAGAAGGATACTTTCCGTGTGTGATAGCTGGTCTTACACCACTGCTGGGTGAGCTCTCCCTTTCTACATGGCTAATAATGCAAATTCTCTGATGGATGAAAAGGCTTCAATTCCATGAAGAGTCACTTCTTTTCCTTAATGACCAGCATATGACATATTAAAACAAAAGCATTTTTACCTTTTAGATTACCCCAACTATGGATTAATGGCTATAGAAGTACATAATTTGATGTCCTAAAGCTTTTATATATTCAGTTCTGAAAAGGAGTTGTGATGAGAAATTTTGGACAGTAATTGAGTAACATAAACACTGGCAGATAGGGGGATCCATTCCCAAGTTAGACATGCATATTATTTCTATCTTGCTATCAATTAGTGCCAAGAGTAAGCAGTCCAGAGAAGCTTTGTAAACTCTAACGAGGAAACAGTTTGGGAAAAGCTCTCTCACAGTTCTGGTCCAGGAGGTGAATGCAATCGTACTGTCATATATCGCTGGTCAGTTCTCTGGTTATTGAGAAAATCCTCTGTTTTTTGTAGTGCAAATTGATTGCAATTATTTAATTCACAACAGCTCAGAGTGCAGAGACAGATGCATTCTGTTACTGATGCAAGCTTAAGTGACAATCCAAATGAAAGACTTGTCCACATTATTTTAAGACAATAAACATGATGGGTTCTCATTGGCAGCATGCTAAATATTGATTTCTCAAACTGAGTTTTAAAAGCTTTGACATGTGTCAAGATTCTGACTGTTTAAAACCAATCTTCAACCAAAATTTCTTATAAAGTGAAAGCACAAACATTGAATTGTGTGACAAACAAGACTCTGTACAGTCTGTGTATTTAAATGTAAAAACCACCACAACAACAAACAACTCTGTGTATTTTCCAGGCATAATGTAATCCCCAGGCAAGGTATTCTATGACTGTAATGTAGGCTACATTTCTGAAATAGTTCAGGGCTTGTTAATTGCCTTTCACTCATGCTGGGCAAATGTTCCGAAGTGCACTGTCCTGGCTAATAATACCACCAGTGACAAGAAAAAGAAATCAATGTTGTTGCTTTGAAGAGTTGCCAAATTCTGTGTTTCTTGTGAAAATTAGGGCTTGGATAAAAACAACAGGGGAAAAAATAATATCTATGCTTCTGAAGGCAGCACCATTCAGATGGCTCTTCTGAGAGGGAAGCACATTTTCTGAGATCTTCTGATACTGAAACCTTTTTACTGCTGTTGAGAAAAATCTCTCTGACAGAGGATTTATCTCCTGCTAATCCTTAAGGGACTTGTTTTGACAGAGTCTTTATAGAAGATTTTCTCAGTAAGTTCTGATTTGTTATAAAACAGCAATTACTGATCTGTCCTCGAGCGCCTTTTAGATGCGTGTTTGTTAATGAAGTTCATGTATGTACAGGAATGAAGAAGAAAAGCCAATCAGAATTGTTTACCACAAAAATGCGGAACATTAGGATTTTCCTGGATCTCCAGTTCTCTTTCTAGCCCACAGGGTGCCCGCAGTCTGGGTTTCATTCAGTGTGTTCCTCGGGTTGCTCTTGGCAATGGATCCTGCTTTCTGTTTGTGCTGGGCTTTGCATTTTTATTTCTCCCTCTATATGTGAAGGCATTTCTTTGCCTTCTCAGTAACGTCTGCTTCTAGATTGTAATCTCTTTTCTGATAATTTGCACAGGTAACTGGGGAGTCCTACTTCTACAGTGTCTGTGCTGGTTAAGGGGGCTCAGCACACTTTCTTGAAATACCTATGCATTGTTTTTTTTAATAAGGCTCCTTATCTTAGATGGTACATGTCTACAGCATCTAGAAAAGTAGGGCTGCATTACCAGTATTGCCTGGGTCTAATGAGAAGGTGGCATGTTTTTAACTAAAAGCTATGTGGGTCGCGCTCTTCTGATTGCTGTTCTCCTGCCAAGCTGTCTCTTCTCTGATGTGGAGGAGCTGTCTGTGTAGTTGACATTGTAGTTAATGCATCTGTTGGCTTTGCTTCAGAAAGTGAGTACGGCTGTAAACAAGTATTAATAGGGGAATAATTTTAATAAGTTGAATAATAATAATAATTTGAATAAATACAAAAATAATAAGGCATACCAGACTGATAAGAAAACTTAAGTTTTCAGGGCAAATTGGGCCTCTGAACATTTTAAATGCATACAAATATTTTCCTTAATTCTATGAATGTGCTTAGTCTAAATTAGCAATCTGTGCTTGCTTTGCAGACTTTCTGAACCATGTCAGTGGCAAATCACACTGCTTTCAGCCAAACGTGGTGCTGTAGGACGTGTGTCCCAGAGCACAGTGCATTTTTTGCAGTAATACAGGCATTTTGTAAAAATGGTTGAATTTCTCTATTTTTTTTTTTAGAAAAAATACCCAGTGAGGGGGGATTTTCAGAAGTTTTTTTTTTTTTTTAATTTTTTTTTTAATTTTTTTATTTTTTTATTTTTTTATTTTTTAATATCCTGAACCTCGCTTGCAGCTTCGGTTTGTCAGTGATCTGACAGGTGATTGCTGTAATAAATACTGTTCAGATCTGGAAAGCAAATGATTTTGTTTCTTTCAGCAAAGAATGTGAGTTAGAATTTGGGGGGAAAAAAAAAAAAGAAAAGTTAATTTAGATATTAATTGGGGTGATTTCCTCTGATTTTCTTTCCTGACTTATTTTAAAACGAAGAAAACTATCCTCACACAAAAGCCTTTCAAAATACCCACAAGTTGACTCACAGGAGAAAAGATGAAATATAGTCTCTACATACTAGCTTGTTCTTTGAGCTGTGTTTATGTGTCATTTAAAAAAAAAGCTGAATGGAGATGAGAAGATGGATATAACCTGACTGGATAAAGTGTATTGGTTTAAGGACGCTGCAGGGCCCCAGCTCTGCAAAGCATGGGCCATGATGTCTCAGCTCCAATTGGCAAGAACCAAGGTGAAATTTAAGAAAACATGAGAATTACAGATGTGTTGTTTTTGTGAACTGTATTGTGGCATGAATGATACAGTAGACTCAAAAGAGCTGATGTAACTTTTTATGGTAATAATGGATCTCGTCCTGTTTGTTTTAACTTTGTCTGGGAGTTGCAAAATGTTTGTCTAATGTCTGAAGGAAGGAAGAGGTGAAGATGATTACACCTACCTTGGTCTAGTTATAACAATAAAAGGTGAAGTCAGATTTTTATATATGGAAAGAGTTGTGGAGCTTCATGGGGAAGATTATCTGATGTTTATTATGGCCTTTGAAAGCAGAGCTGTGTAGAGGATGCCAGTGAGATGGCTGCAGTGTCAGAATGGAATGTATCAGTGGCCAGAGTGCAATAAAAGGGGATGTTTTAAATCTGTGTAATTGAGAGCTATATCTGATTATGGACATTGGTTTTGCCACTTTTAAAATCCATGTAAATAAATGGTAGAAATATATTTTTACATGTTACTCTGAAGTATGCAACTCTCTTCAGTCTTGGAGTCCAGCTTAGTCTTACTGCTTGTTTCCTGTCCTCTCAGTTCTTCCTTTCAAACTTACCTTGCTAATTAGGATATGCAGCAAGTCTGTGTTAATTTATGATGGGCACTGTATTGCTTTTACAATAACCCAGAATCTACCTTGAATACTTCATGTTCAGAGCCCTTGACACTGTATAATTCTCTCATTATAAATTTGTGTTAAGTAGTTCTCAGAGTTAGTCCGGTTGACTTCCCCCCCTAGATACTAATTGCCACCTCTGTGCCATTATTGCAGAGATCTTGAATAATAACATACAAAGCAGAACAGCCACTTATCACTGCACAGAGGTATCTCTTGAGTGGTTTAGCAGTTGCTTGATGGTCTGCCCACCCGTGATGAATGCTCACAGTTACTCTGCTTTCAGACTAAGCCAAAGATCACTAGATCCCAGCTTTCAAAAACTTCAGTTGAATTTAAGTTAATTTTCTTTCTGTGTATGAGAGAGAATTCTTAGTACATGTGCCTACTGCTTGGTGAGACTGTGAGAAACTAGTTATAAATTATTGTCATGTAAAGCAGGAATTTTGGAATTGCTATTTATGATCTTGCTAAAGATTCTGGTTGAAAATACCAATGCTCTCATCAGTCCAGGCAGTTGTTCACGCATGAAAACATTACTTCTTAAAAATTATCTTTACCCAATGTTAAAAAGTGTGTGAATATTACATGAATTACTAAGCCAAGATACTTACCTTCTACAGAATGAATTCATTTATATCATTCCAGCTGCCTGATTTTCCTCTAGGATTCAAAACAGAAGTAAACCTGATAAAATCACTGGGTGCATCTCATTATTAATATATATAATGACCACCGATGGGCAGGAAAGGAAATGGTTAAAACACAATCAATATCTGGTTAAACATAAATAATACCTTTACTAAGATGGGAACTGTGCTTGTTGTCTCCATGTCCTGGGCACTTAGATCAAGTAAAACATTTATGGTAGTAAGAAAATGAGGGAAGAAGGCATTATCAAACAAAGCTTTTTGATCTAAATTCATGCATACTTTTGAACTCCTCACAACTTTAATTGAAGACAAAATAGTACATATCTGCTGCTTCAATCCGCATTTGCAACTAGGATTTAGCAGTCAGGTGTTGTCATTGATTTTAATTTTTATCCTATTTTTTTTTCGATGGTCATCTTATGTAACCTTATGGTCATCTTGTGTAATTCTTTAGTTATGTAGTTCTGTCCTGAGAATGAAACCTATCTTTCTGACTCTGCAGTTTGGTCTGTTTATGACCTGTTTTCCCTTCTGACAGTAAAGGAGGTTGTTTCTCAGGGATCAGAGAGAAGCCCAAAGCGCTTCCTTGCATTGTCTTCACCTTTAGTTGAGAGTTGTTGGCTGAAGAGTCAACTCCCAAGGGTTTACAGCAAGCCTGCTCTGTCCCTTCTCTCATCACTGGACTTCCCTAGCATCAGGTTATGCTCTGATATTTGCTCTATAAAGAGCTGGATAAGAAAAATAATTTTTGATCTGTGGATTACTGGGCTAGGTTTTAATGATGACCTTATTTCACTTGAACATACAAAGCTTCTTTTTCTGTATCCTTCTTTTTCCTTAATCCCTTTGCTTTTAGTGTTTGTGCAGTTCACTAGGCTACTAGCAAGTGTTGTTACTAAGGAGCTTGGTCCTTATTACTCTTCTTACTCATGAAAGTATGTATCCTGAGAGGGTTATGTTGAAAAGTTAGCTTTGAAGATCTCTCCCACTGCAAATAAATGGGCTTGTCATGGTGTTATGGGTGCTCACAGCTTGATGGTGAAAAACAACACAAGTCTTGAGGATTCTGATGACATTTCCAGTGTTACAATTAATTCAAAACAGACTTCTGGTCATCACTTACCACATGAGTATTCTCTAGCAGATGTGAATTTAATTGGCTCGATATCTATCAAAGGACTGTTTCTCATGATTACTATATTCTGGTTTCAACTTCATGTGAAATCCAAAAATGTATTTGATATCTTTCAATTCTTCCCACAGCAGTGTATGTTTGTAGTTTTATGTTTCCCTGGTATTCTAAGTTAGAAAAATCTCTTGTCCATGGGATGAAACAAGCAAAAGAAGCTTTCTTGTTTAATTTGTTTTGACCCATCTTGTTTTTCAAGCAAGAAATAAAGAAATTCTAGATTGTTCACAAATTTTAAGTGTGTTAATCCTCCTAATATTTACACCAAAAACAAGTGATGCAAGAAAGAATAATCAGACTCAGAATGAAAACCTAAACAGGAATTAATAAAGGAGTTGTACTGTTTTCCCTACTGTATTATAAATAAGGAAAAATGAAAAGAATAATTTCCTCAAAGTTAGAGCATGTGAATATCTGTATAGTTTTGTTATATTCTAGCCTTAATATAAGAGATTAATGTCATAGAACCAACTTTGAGCCATGGAAAAAATATTCTTTTCCTTTTGTTCTGTAATAGTGTAAAAACTTGAAAAACAAGCAGGTAGACTCTAAATTTATTTGGCTATCAGTTATAGATGTTCTAGATTGAAGTCTTTCTAGCTAGTTCTGTTAGAGTTAGGTGCAACAGTGCAGTGCTGAAGGTCACAAATATTTCTGTGCTGCTGTCATTCAAAGCACGTATTTTTCCTAAGAAATACATAGCTGTGAAACTCCAGGTATTTTCTTAAATCCACGAGGTTTAAGTTGCAAAGACAAGATTCTGCAAATAGTCTCTTTGTTAGGTAAATATACACTTGCAAATTTGAATGTGGGAACAAATTTCTTCTGCACTGTCACTCACAGGTGCCTTAGGTCTCCTCTAAGACTAATCTGTGAGGCCATACTTCATCCTCCGTGCAATTATTTACTTGCAAACCCTGATCAAATGACCATTTGATTGGAAGAAATGTAATCTTTGCACGTATGCCACACATATGGAGCTTTGGACAACCTGATTTAGCATGAGATGTCCTTGCCTATGATGGTGGGGTGAAACTAGATCCCTTTCAAAACCAAGCCATTCTGTGATTCGTAATTCTATACATGGCAACGTGCAAAATCTGTTGATGTGAGAAGCAGCGACTGAGTGACTGGAGAAGCCTCGTTTCCAAATACTTTTCACCCTTTTTCCTTTTAATCTCTTTCTGCCTCTTGTTTCAGTAAGTTCCCACTGGTCTGCTTAGCTGGAAATGCATGATGGCACAGTTCATTCAAGGAGGCCTTCCCTGTCTGTGACTCTTTTCACATTGGCTGAATTTCTCCTTGTCATGCCATCATTTATTTAATCCACATTCCTACTGTGTTTTATACTCTAAGATTTTATCTTTTATTTTCAAAAGAGAATTTGGAATAATCATTTCAAAGGCCTGTTCAAACACTTCAAATAGGCCTGTTTTCAAAATGGAACGACTCAGTGCTAGTCGTACTGTTCTTCCCTTTGCCCTACTCATTCAGAAATTTCCTTAGTGTCTAAAGCAAAGCAGGAAAAAATTGACTTCTGCTGTCTTTAAAATGATTGTCTCTCAAGTGATAATGGCAAACTTTTAAAATGCTTTTCAAGTAGTGTCACATTATGTGTAAACACATGAATGCATGCACAGGTACACTTGTAAATTCATTGTTAGAGACTCAGGCATTTATTCTTTCGTCTGAATGTCTGTAGGATATTAGTATGTCAAGAAAGCATCTCCTTTGTTCTCTCAATAAGTGTTTGCACCTCTTTCTTCTAAGTGAGCCCCGAATATCTACTCATCAGATGTAAAATGAATAAGCATTAGCATCTTGCAAATTAAAGAAGAAAATGAGAAATGTGATGCAACTAATTATTCTGTGCTGTTCATAGCTTCTATTAGGAAACTGCAAAACCTATTCTTAATCTCTAATAGAACAGACAATTAATTCGTTGTGTAGCTGTGAGGTTATGTGGGATCAAGGCAGAAGCACTGGAGAAAAACTGTAATGTTATATTTGTATAGCGACGCATTTCTCACTTTCCCAGCAATTATTTTCCAACTGATTAAGTCAGTCTATACAGTATTAATTACACAGGCCGTGCAAAGTCTGATAATCATGGACAGAGGTTGTAATTGAGCCCTGTTGGGGAAGGAATGGAAGTTAAGGAGAAAAGTCTTCAATGACAGAAAACACGGTAGTTTTATCTCACTTATTTTTTGTTCCTTTTTCTACCTAAGGAACATATCTAGGTGAAACAGAGGTGGAGGACTTGAAAAATGTCTTTGTGAGGTGCATTTGATAAATGGTATTGTGCATTGTTTGAATGGCTGTGCTCTCCTAAAGCAAGTAGTGTTCATAAAGCAGTTAATATATCATGTAGATCCAGCTTTCCCATACTATGGACTTTGTATGGTGAAGTGAATAATAGCTACAGCTTGCTGGGGCAGCAGTTCAATGCAGGTCATGTATTTAGAGCACACTGCGCTTGAGTGCTGAGCTCAAAAGCTTAACAGCAGACTTCCTGAAATCTGCTTGAGTGGCCTTGAACAGTACTGAATCCAATGTTGAACTCTTATTCCCAAAAAAACTTTTTTGCCCTAAGAGCTCTATGCTGGCAACAGAACGGAGCCAATATTATCAAGGTATTTACTGAATTGCCAGACATCCCGGATTATTTCGTCTCTCCAAGAGCTGCTCCTGGGAGCATCGTAACAGGGATAGTCAGTAGTCCAACAGCTCAGGTGTCATATCAGATATTTTCTGGAAGTATTAAAAACATAGTAGAAGCACACAGGAATGGTAATTTTTGTAGGTAAATTATCACAGATTCTTCACACAGAACACAAGCAGTGTGGAGCTGCTCTGTAGTTCTTCAGCCATTTGTTCTTTTTTTTGCAGGATCATTTTATAGCAGTGTCCTAGTCTTTCTAGCTTTGCTTTGGTTAACATAACTTGAATTGCTGGAAATGACTGCTTCTACAGAGTTAATTTGTCAGGAAATGTTTAGTCTTTGTATTTCTTTATTACAGTCTCAGGGCTGAAATGAGTACCTACATGCTTATCATTTCCCTTGTCAAATCACATAATTACCTTGGTCTAAATTTGAAGGTGGCCAAGTATAGCAGGAGAACAGAAAATTTCAGATGCATGCTGCTACCTCTGAGGATGGTGCTGTTATAATTTTAAAGACTAGAATACCATTGTAGAATCTGTATGACTGTACTTGGGTTTAATAATAATTATTTGGTAGCAGTAAAGTTTGGTAAATAAAACTACTAAATCTGAAACAAACGGAAGCGTGTTCCCAATCAGTAACTGCAAAACCTAAGAACAACACCAAGCAAGCCTGAATAACAGCTAATGGTATTCAAGCTTACTTTGTCAGTGTAATGTAATTTATGTACTTTAAGTAGTATCTCCAGATACATTACATTGATAATTTTTCTGGTGTTTCATCTTAGTGTTTTAGTATACGTTATCATTTCCAAGTCTTCCATGCATTTCTGGAGGCTGCATCCAAGTAGGTTTTCCAAAAGGTAATTTCACAATAGCATAGCTAGCTTGGAATAAAAATGCCTATTTTTTTTCCTTCAGCAAGAAAAACAGTTTTCAGAAGGATGAAAACATTCCTTGAAAAAGTTCTGAACTAAAGTAAGAATTAAGTAGATGCTTGCTGAACAGGAGCATTCAGCATTAGAAATGAGCTTGTAAAATGAGCCTGTGAAATGTTCTTCAGTCAGTAGCCTAAGTAACAAGTTTGGACAAGCAAGTGAAAAGCTATTGCAAATCAGGCATACCTTTACTATTGTGACACAATAATATGCTTTTCAACATGGATCAATGCTTATGTCCTTCTGTAAATTGTATGTTGTAATAGGTGCTGTACTTGACATTGTGTAAACATGAATGCCTGCTCATAAAAGGACACGTGAGCTGTCACTGCAGTAGAGGTTCATGGGTTTTGGTGAGTATGATGCTCGGTGGATTGTTCTTTAGTTTGATTTCATTAAAAAAAAAAAAAAAAGAAGATAGTCTTCTACTACATATCTGTAGTACTTTCATACAGAGATTACAGTGTAACTGAGTACCTGCTAAAGACCTTGGAAAATATACTGGCTAGTTATGTGTTGTGATGTCTTCCTAGCTTCACTTGTATGCAGTGGAGAAATGATGCACATGCAATTTAACGCAAGCAAGTGTCGAGTCTTGCATCTAGGGAGGAACAATTGCATGCATCGGTACAGGCTGGGGGATGAGCTGCTGGAGAGGAGCTCTGCAGAGAGGGACCTGGGTGTCTTGGTGGACAACAGGTTGGCCATGAACCAGCAGCGTGCCCTTATGGCCAAAAAGACCGTTGGGATTCTGGGATGCACTAAAAGAGTGTGGCCAGCAGGTGGAGGGAGGTGATCCTCGCCCTCTACTCTGCCCTGGTAAGGCCTCATCTGGAGTGCTGCGTCCAGTTCTGGGCTCCCCAGTACAAAAAAGACAGGGAAAGAGTCCAGTGAAGGGCCTGGAGCATCTCCTCTATGGAGAAAGGCTGAGTGAACTGGGTCTGTTCAGCCTTGAGAAAAGAAGACTGAGAGGGGACCTGATCCAGGTCTTTAAATATCTAAGGTGTGGGGGGCAGAATGGCGAGGCCAGACTCTTTTCAGCAAATGTGTGGAGACAGCATAAGGGGAAACGGCCCGAAACTGCAGCATAGGAAGTTCTGCACAAATGTGCACAAGAACTTCTTTAGGTGAGGGTGACGGAGCACTGGAACAGGCTGCCCAGGGAGGTTTGGAGTCTCCTTCTCTGGAGATGTTCAAGATCCACCTGGACACCTACTTGTGTGACCTGGTGTAGGGAACCTGCTTTGGCAGGGGGGTTGGACTCGATGATCTCTGGAGGTCCCTTCCAACCCCTGCAATTCTGCAATTCCGTGATATGCAGCACTCTGAGGTGGAGACTGGCACCTGAAATTTGCATTGATGCGCTTGGATTCTCAAGACAAATTCTACTCCCATTTTATTCAGTTTTTTGGGGGGTTGTTTGGTTGGTTGGTTTGTTTTTGTATGTTTTTCCAGTCTAAATCACATTTGTGCAATGCTTATCTGAACACGTTCCTTCAAAACCAGCGTATTTCTACACTGGGGCTGCATTATGTCTTTAAAAAAAAGAGAGCAGTGCAACTGGGGATGCTTTGCTTGAATAATGCAGGTACTGATACGTGGGCTTGAGAGGAAAAAGGATTGTTCATGATCTGTGTGTAGCAGTTAACTTGTTCATGCACATGTAGAGTAATAAATTGAAAAGCCCAAAACAAAGGGAATTGTGTGGAATTTTGTTTCAGTTTTTGTATTTTCACTAAGAGGTGGACTTTGTTGATTGTAATTACTATTGTTATTCAGTTACCTGCTGAGAACTGAACCAAATGAGAGCTGGTGGTGTTGTTATTTATAGAGCCAGGTTCTGATGCTGTGTTTGGTTGTGACAGACAGACTGCCACAACCTTTCTGAGCCCAGCAGTCTTCTGCCTGAGTTAAACTGCAATGTGCAGTGGTGGTGCTTTTAAAATGGACTAGCCCAGAAGGCTGAATTTCATTAAATAGTGATAAAGCTTGCCCTACTTGTGTTAAACACAAATCTACAGTTTTTAAGCAAAAACCTGTTCTGGGGAGAATGGATAAAATTGTTACAGAGCTCAAATAAGAACTTCAGTCTTCCTTTCCTTTTGTCTGAGGGAGTAGTAGCTGCCCTGTTGCTGGTTGAGCCCATATTTAGAGGAGTCATACGGAGTACAGAGCGCAGATTTGTCCCGAGGATGGTTACAGGTACACAACCTATATCTTAGAATTTGCCAAATTTGTTGAAGTGGGAGGTTTATGAGCCATGGAAGAAGAACATTAAATACCACTCATTAAGTAAAATTTAACTTGGGGTTGTTATTTCATTAGGAAAATTAGTCACAGCAGCGTCTGCAGCACACTGTTTGGCTCCTGAGGACAGCAGTGTAAAGCAGATTGCTAAGGACATCTCATTATTGTGAATCAGTGGGCTGCTGATTCGGGGCTGGCTGGGTTTTTCACTGCAAGCAGCCAGGAGACGAGCCATCAGAAGTCTTACTCAGTTGTAATGTGAAGTGATTAAGTATTCCCCACTGGTTGTTAGTTTTCTGGCTAAATAAGTGTGCTGAGCTCATTTCTTATTTCTCCTCAGCGAGCTGTACATCCATTTCCACCTGCCTGAAACCTTTTGCAGGTCCAGGGACAAATAAATCACTTTTAGTATATTCCCAGGACAGTCTCAACTAAAAAAAAATAAGTATATCAACATGAAGGACAATTGTAGTGTTGAGCTGTCAGCCAGTCCCCACAGGTACAATGAAAAATTACAGCCAATAAGGTAACATTTTTCAAAATGTGACACTACTCTTAAATTTATCTTTTGCAGTAGATGGGTTATAGAGAGAATTTCTGTCCACTTGAGTACAAACTATTCTTCAAGCACTCAATAATAGATTATAGTTGAGTTGAATTATTAATTTATGATAAAATAATTGTTTTGCTTCCTCAGTCACTTTCAGCAGCTCAGATGGTAATTTTCTCTGATCTTTTCGTCTCCTTAAAGATGCTTTCCATAATGAAAGAAAATAAGAAAAAAGTTCAATATTGCACTAAGGCTGTTTGAAGCCACAAAATCCAGTGTTGGAACAGAAATTGAGTTCTCAATTCAGTCTGTTTAAACGAGTGGTCAGAGTATGCATATCTGCTGTTCTCTGTATGTTCCTTAGAGAACAGCACATCAGTTAAAAAGGAATCCTTACTGTAATTGTGAATGCCAGCCTTAATGATTGAGAGAATTCATTTTTCTCTCAGTTCTGTAATCTTCAGTGTGATATTAATGTAGATTTAGAATGAGTTTTTGTGGTTTTGCTTCAAACTTGTTCAAAAGTAGTGCAGACAAAGCCTGTATCTGAAATTCCTAGAATTTGGAAATGACTGTTATTTATGCACTATTTATGCGTCTGTCTCCCCCGACAGTGTAAACCAAGAGCATCATTAACATTAAAAGGATTTGCATCCCGCACAGAGAGCTGAGTAGACTGTTCTGTTAGGATCTGTTGTATAAACATGTTGACAGCAACAGGGAAGATTTTTTTTTTGTCCTACTATCTGAAGTTTTTCCTAATGGACTCCAATGGACATAGTGTCAGTTGTTTGTATCTCTGTATTTTAGACACAGTTGCAGTCTTGCGTGTAAATCGGTTGCTCAGACAAGTATGTAAAACTAGAGGTCTAAAGGCATTAAAGTGTGAATCTTGTTGTATGCAGAGACCTGAGCTGTGTTCTGCGGTGAAGAATGCTCCTTCTTGAAGTTACTTATGCAGTGAATTTGAAGATAGATTGCTTCTTAGATTATAGATACAGACAAATTTCTGTACTGTCAGCTGAAGTGTTTGATTTTCAGCTCTCATACACTTATCCAGATTGAATCTTTTGTTAGAACATTTCCATTTAAATATACTGTAGGTTGCATAATATGATGCAGTGATTAATCTTTCCTTGGGAAGTTTTCTCTGCAGCCATATGGAAGATACTCAAGCAGGTACATTCCTGTAGGTTTCCTGAGTGGAGAGCACACTGGTAGTAATATCTTGTTCATATATAGCGCATTTCATCCATTTTACATCCAACTTCATTTAATAGTTCAGCTTGTCAGCCTAAGAGACAAAGGCATGGAAAGATGATGTGACTTGTTTATTGTGAATCAAGGAGTAGCACCAGCTTTCTGAATCCTGGTACATTACAGTAATTTCTGTTTCTTCCTAGTTAAATAGAATGCGTGAGCCATCTTTAAAAGATCAGTTGTTAAAGGAACTGTTCTATTCCCTACCAATTATTAACTGTTTATTTAGATGAGGGGTTAACAGTGTGTTGAAGCATACCAAAGTAATTCTCTCCACTGTTTAACTGTGATATTAATTGGTTCAGAGGATTTGGTCCTTCTCACTGTTTAGCTGTCATGGAATCCTTGTCATTTTAGTAGCAAAGGAAGTTTGCCCGGTGTTCAAAATATATGGTAACGTGCACAACACAGCTGTCAATAGATTCAAAATAGATCCCCTATTCTTGCATGAGGGTATTTACTTTCCCTTTCATATTCTTTTTCTCTTCTTTCTCTCTGAAATCTCTCTTTTATTCATGAAGATGGTAATTTGTTGTTGTAGGAATACTACAGCACAGAGGCTCCTTACTAGACTGTGCAGTGCGCCTTTAGGGTTTTGTTTCATCCGTGGTATTTGTGCCAGAGACACTGAGATGCACATCTTGATTTTCCTAACTTCACATCATTCATAGAAAGTCATTCACACTGTACAGCATCTGTTGCTGAGACTAAAAAAAATGGTGCACAGCCCCTGTTTTACAGTCAGCAGAAGTCCATCAAGCCTGTAAGCTATGTAAGGGTAAAAGTGTGTGATCTGATAAGACTTTGAACTGTGATAATTTGGGAAATCCATTTGTATGTTATATGAACTCTTGCTCAGTATATTAAATGTGTTAACTGTTGAAAGAACAGTCTACAAGTGTAAGCCATATAGTATTAGAGCCAGGCTGGGAATTACAGCAGCTTCTATTTAAACAGGGGAATGTGAGCACAGTGGCATGGCTACATGATTGTCAAAGCAAGGCTCACAGGCTCAGAAAAAAGAAAATCAATAGTTCTGCTTGTGTAAAGGAAAAAAAACAACAAGGTAGATCATTCCAGACTTCAGAAGGAGGAGGAGAAGAAAGGGACCTGGCAGGGCTGTATGGCAGTCAAAATATTTGGGGGTGGAGAAAGAGACACATCTGATAGAGGAACTGTAATGAAAGAAAGGCACAAGATGTTCTGTAGGAGAATCCAAACTTAGGAGAAGAGATTCTGCAGTACACTGAGAACTGCAGAATATATCCAGCAAATACTCAAGTGTTCTGGTATATTAGAAGCTTGTGTGCTGACATTATTAGAATGAGTCGGAAAACTTGTATACATCTCAGTTTTATGCTAGCTAAGGGTTGCTAGGTAATAACAACTCATTTCATTGGGGCCCTGATGTGGTACCTCTGTTCACTTCAGCTGTTTCTTACCCCCTGATGAGTTGAACCATTAGCCCCAAATCTGCTGAGTTTGGGGATCTGGGAAAGGATGTACTTTAAGCCACTGAGAACTTTGTATTCTGTTTCTTGGGGATTTGGCTCAATGCTGTGAGTAAACAATTCTGTGTATGCTTGGGAATGGCGGAGGGGTCTGGGAAATGCATGCCATGTTACATCTTCAGGCTAAAGGCAGTTTGAAGGTGTACTGCCAGAGTCAGGTGTTCTCTAGTTTTGGTGCAAATGCTTACAAAGAACTGTAGTAAAAGATAATGGTTGCAAAAGGCAATGACTTTTTATGGTACCCTCCTACCAAGGCCCGTTGAATTTCTCTCTAAGGAGTGATTTGTGTGGAGCGTCATTTCTTCATACAGTGTAATTTATAAAGGCGAACAGCTCACATTTTAACAAATCTCTTTGACATTTTTGAAGGCAAAACAATAGCACTGGAGCACTGTTCTTTCCTTCTGTTGGTAGAAAGGAGCAAAACCAACAGCACCCTAATGGATAGTTAGAGCCAGGACCTCACTTTATATTACAGCATTTTGTTTCAAATCCGCCCTTCGAACACATAAAAAAGATTCCTTTTACAGTTACTTTTCTAAGTAACATCTTAAGGTTTGCTCCTAATTGCAAGTTAATTTTACTGCAATTGTCATCACACTTAGCCTATTGTACTACACGGAAATTATTAAACTGGCTCACCCATCATCCATTTACCAGACTCAATTCAGATGGCTACATGTGTTTTCTGTTTGTAATGCAGTATTTTCATGCTGAAATGATGCCACAATTTCTATAAGAAATAAATAATGCTACTGCAAAGTGAGTACAATGCTGCATGTTAATACGGACACCTATTTAACTGTTTGTCAGAATTGAAAGCCATGTTTATTTCCTTCTTTTTGAAAACACTGTAGCAAAAATGTTGGCCAGCATGTGATATGGACACAAACTGATATAGCATTGCAATTCTAGAGAAGCTCCAAGATTTTATGCTGGGACCCATATTTCTGATGAGACTTGAATTCACTTCGTGTTAAAGTTTTCATATGCATATTGTTTAGAAGGAATTTTGTCCTTTTCACACCTGTGACAGATAAAAGCTGCAGCACAAAGTATCCTCATGCTTAGTGGAGTAGCCAACTGCAGGCATAACCGATGAAATGTTTTGTAAACTTCAGCAAATATTTCTGTGTATATCTCTGTTGGAAGAAAAATCATATTTATTTTATTATAGTATATTAAACTTCTTAAACACATCTGCAAGAAGTTGTGAGCATGCTCAAAGCCAATTACTGCAGACTAGGGGAGATGCAAGGATGTGTGTGGCAGAACCTCCAGTATCGGTCTGAGTGCACTCACTCAATCATAGATTGATTCTCATTGGATGTCATCAGTAAAGTTTTTGGTGTGGAGTATCTTCACCCATTCCTGTCAATGAGTGAAAGACAGGACAGAAATAAATGCCAACAAGTAGTTGTGGATTCTGCAGTTAAATGCATCTGGATGAAAGCCAAATCATGCTGTGCATTTCTTGTAATGCTATAAACAGTCGGAACATAATGTTATCACCACTTGTTTCAGGCAGTGTTATTTTGTGTGTGATGAATATATTGTAGAAGACTAATTAAGGAACAATAGAAGGCATGTGGAGTTTACAAGGCAGGCGTACCAAGTGGATAAACTGCAAGGGAACTCAGGTTACTGCTGAATAGAGTGGATTGCTTAGAAGCTTTGGAAGTTCTTTCATGAAAATTGTTCCTGTTGAGTGGATGTCTTGCAAAAAGCTCGAGAGCCGTTTGAAATGGCTTCAAATTACGCTGAAGCCAGTCTTCAGAAGAGAAAAGCATGCCTACAGAACTGTAATATTTGAATTCAATTGTTGCACTTCTTATTTTTGTCATTTTTTTTCATGAAAACTCACTCTGGGCTGTTTTAAAGTAGACCTTCATAGCAACGGCTTTGGTTGTTACTAATGCTGAGTATCACCAAGGACTGCTGACTCTCCTTGTGCTGTGCCCTGAGTACAAGTCTCTAATGGGAAGTGCTGTTGATTTCTGCAAACTGGGGAACAAGCCAACCTGGCTTTGAATGTATCAGTTCAAGTAGGCTGACACGGTGAGCCTGTGCAGAGTTCTGACATTAAGGATATGAGTAACCAGAGATGGGTAACTTTTTTTCTGCCGCTCATTTGTTTACCAAATCAAACCTAGCAGTTAATACAACTAAATAGTAAGGGCACACACTTGTGCCTTCGTATTCATTAAATCACCAATATCATCACAAATTTCTTCACGTTACTAGGTTGGTACAATTGCCTTGCATATGAGAATGCTTTTAGCTTGTTATTTTCTCCTACTACTCACTTTATCATGCCTGCTTGGTAAACAGCATAGTGTATGCTTGTGCACACGTTGCCTTTGGTAGCCTGTTACTTTTTCCTTGTGCAGTGACTTAATTGCAAGTCATGGAAAGGCTCATTAAAATAATGCTGAATGACATGTGAGAACGAATGATTCTACCTCTTATTTTTCTTTGCAAGGTGTTCTGTTCATACATAAGGCATTTAGCTAAAATGTGTAGCTGTTCTTGTATTTTAGCAATCAGATTATTGGGGTTGAATATTATGAATAGCTAAACATTTCTGTAACAGCTCAGGCTTCTTATTCACACCTATTGGAGAAAAGAGGGTAAAAAAAAGTTTTTAAACTGGCATTTGATATTTTTGTGTGACGTTGTGAGATGCTTTTGATCATAATCTTTGTGTATAGTGTCTTTTTTCTGAATTTTCATTTGCAGACCTTCTGTGATTAAAAATATGTTTGTTAAATACAGTTACTGTGTCTGTGCAGTAGCAGTTGACTCTGGGGAGCTGTTCTTTATCTCCTCATGCAACATGAAAGGAGAAACAGAAGTTCATAAAGCGTTGTTGTTTTCTTTTGATACAAGTTGCTCCAGGGAGCAGAGAGGAATGTGAAAAACAGGTGTCTCACAGATTTCACCAAACATTCTTTTTATATTTTTTGGCTCAACAGATGAGTACCAGACATCCGTAAAGCTGAACTCTTTTCAGCAGTGATCTAGATCAGAAAAAGCATTGCACTGAGCAGGACAATATTTATGCAGAATGAATCTGAATGTAATAATATGATAAAATGTTTAGAAATACTTCTTTTTCCTTGCACTAGAGGCTGATTATTCCAGTTCTGGGTAGCTTTTTCTATTATATTTTCTCATATGTGTAAGCTATGCTTTGAGGGATGAATGTAGCAATTCCTGTTATGTAAAATACTGTGATAGTAGTAGGGTTTAAAGCTGTTTTTCTGTAGAAGTTATGCATTGTGCAGGTTTTTCTTTTCATGACATAAAGGGAATAGGAGTAGTGCAGAATAAGATGGGCTCCTTTCTGCAAAAAAAATAGTAACTCTGGGAGTTGCTTTGTATATGGACCCTAGTAAACAGGGTTCCTTGGGTCTTTTTGTTATACTGTCAAATAAGCTGAATCTACACGAAACATTCAGTCCACATCTATCGTAGGGAGTAAGAGTCAACCAAAGATGTGTCAGTAGCAGAACTTTCAGTTTGTTGCCAGATCATTTGTAAAATACTTTTCTGTTCAGTTTTGGATTGAAAAAATCAATTTTGTTCCCTGTATATGAGACCAAGTTTTCTATCTGCAGTCTAAACTGAGTAGTACATAATGCAGTTGTTGTATTTTTTATTTTTTTATTTCACTACAAGTATGGAATATATCAAGATCTCATGCAACTGTTGTCCCAGCATAGGTGCATCTTGACTAACTGTACAAAGCAATCAGATGTGGATATCCTTCATCGAGGAGTGTGAAGCCTACTTCTAGAAGTTCCAATAGAAGTGAGTGGTTGCTCAAAAGCTGTAATTTGGAGCACAGTGTACTGTTTATTGTGAGAATCCTTCTATTGTGAGTATACACTTCTAATCAGAGCTGATGCAACAGTTGTTCTCATTCCTTTACGCCAGCCTTTTGCTGAAGAGGCTATAGGCACACTTAAAAGCTCTCCCACTTATCAAAAATTCTTTTGTGTCCAATTACTATGGGAAACACCAGCATCCAGCAACATGCTGTATTGAATATGCTACTACATGTAATGGAAGAAAAGAAACCAGTGCTGTATGAATTCTTACATCTTTCTTCAGTGTTCAGTTTGGTCCATGTTTGTCAAAATATGTTTTTAATCTGGCTACTCAAAAGGCTTTATCAGCTTTCTTTACTTCTGGTTATTCTGACGCTTCACTTCAGAAGTTATGGCTCCCTACATCACTAATTTGGGGTTATGCATTTAATCTTTAAACTTGTATTTAATAATATTGTTATAGGTTCCATGAATTAGTTTTGGGAGAAAGTGTTTGTGGGTGTGAGAAGTATGTGGGTTGCTTCCATGTGTGAGGTCAAGATTGCTACAGAGATTACATACATCTATTGCATATGGATGTTGTGCATGCAAAGCTGAAATGTGGGGGTGTGTGACAGTTAAAAATCTGTCTGCTTTCAGTGTACTTATAGCTTGTACTCAGCAAAAACCACTGGTTTCTAGTTCTCTGGGCAGTGTAGAAGTTGCATCTCAACTTGGTCTTCTGTAGCTTTAGTTCTTTAGTTAGGACTTAGATGAACTCCAGAATTCTGATGTACCTCAAGACAGCCAAAGTTTGCGTGCAGTATTCAAAGATAAATCAGCTTGGAAACACTAAAGTCTCATCTCAGTTTCAGTCAGATTAGCTAATGTTGGTGATTTCTGGTTTGTGATGATCCACGCAAGTAGGAAAAGCAAAGCAGTTACGGATGCCATAGAATATTGCTAAACTACCTTGAGCTTCATTTAGAGAGGTCCTTACGTGTTTGAGACGTGTGACTTCATCCTGTGAAAAGTGTGTTTGTTTCTCATTAAGGCTTTATAGAAAGAGGGTCATTAAAGTTTTCCATGGATAAGGAAGGAAAGTCCAACAGATGGCTTAGCATTAAAAACACTGATTCATCTGACATTGAAATCATGCAGAGGCAACTGCAGGTCATAGCACACTGCTACAAAGACACCAGCTCAATACTGACCTTCAAGGAGATGAGTAGTTAGTGACCTTTATTGTCCTACTGATTCCTTTTTCTTCTGCTGTTTAATGCATATGCAAGTATGGTGGTTTTTTTTATTCATTATTACTGAGCACCTGACGTAAATTTTATTGGGAAATTGCTGTTGCTATTTGTAACTTACGTGATTAAACTTCTGTAGTGTGCAGGAAAGTCTCGTTTTATATTGTTTTTTTGATTTCCATAAGGCAAAGTGATGAAAAAATTTGGTGTCGTGCCATATTATCTGAAAGTTATTGATTTTGCACTGAATGTTCCCAGGCTGGTAAATTTTAGGTCAAGGCCGTTTAGACTGACATTTTTGGTCTAAAATGGGTGGCAGTTCTACATTCTGAATGATACAGTTTGGGTATTTTGTTCTTTGCCATGTCTGTTGGTTTTATTCTTTGGGGTTTTTGGAGGGTTTTGCTTTTTAAATTAAGAGAGCACACTTTGGGAATTGGCTCATTCCCTACTTCAGGTACTGTGTTAGTAGTGTGAGAATGTTTCACAGTATTGATGTTACAAATGAGGTTGCTGCCAAGATCATTGTAGACCTTCATATGTGCAGGCCTATATATTATTATATTACATGTGTAGACCTATATATTCTTGCAGGCATACAGAAATAAATACTTGGCTTAATCATCACCAGTGACTGCAACTAATTGGTCTCAGTTGTGTGACCCTCACACTTCTTATCAAATGGTATCTCAAGTGAAGGGTGGATAGAGTTTATTATTAGGGATGTTCTCTGTTCAGACTGTTATTTGCTTTTGTCCTCTTGAGGTTTTAGCCTTCTCTACTGTTTTCTTGATTTTGTTGTACCTGCAGGTTATCCATTTGCAGTGTTCACTGCTTTGCCACAACTTCCCCCTTCTCTTTCCCCAAAAGCTCTGGTGCTTTTCTTCTAATGACCAATTCCAGACCTTATATATAAATCAATGCGTTTAGTCAGAATAATACTGAATAAGAACTTGATGATTTATAAAAGTGCTTTTCTGCTTCATGGTCTAAACAATCATTGTCTGAGATCTGTAAGAAAGCCGGAATTGATATGACATAGAATTGCAAATCTGACCATGTGTAGTATGGCTGGAGGAAGGAGGTTCATTTCCTCTGAGGCATTTGATGAAAACCTCTGTAGGACATGATACCAGACATAGATTATCCTGTCATTTTGCAGTAGAATACATAGCCTAAGATTTTCAAATTAAATGTGGTGTGGGGTTTTTTGTAGTTGTTGTGTTCTGGTGGTTGGTATTTTTTAGTATTGCTTATGGAAGCGTAGCTAAACAAGCACATAGTATTCTTTTTTTTTTTTTTTTTTTTGCTGAAAGATCAAATCCTGTCTTGCCTCTAAGAGCTGTGTTAGAGGCACTACATCATCGCACGCTGTCCTTTGCCTCTGCTTATCTTTTACCCTTGCTGACTTTTCACATTTGATTTTTTGAGTAATTTTTTTTTTGCTTTTTCCCAGGTGTTCGTAACAGTTTTTTCAGTCACAAAAAATTCTGAAAACATGTCTAAACATGAAAACTTCTGAAATTCTGACACGAACTCAGCAGTTTCCTATAATTCCATGTTTCTTGCATTCCATCACTTCATTCAGCCAAATGGCAGAACAGTCTGAATAGCTGCTTCCGGCTTTATGTAGGAGATCATGAATGAATCTGCACCGAGCTTTCAGAGGGCATACAGTGTTAGAGAGGTGTAAAGGAAAGGAATACATCTAACAGTGCACTTCTATCATACATTGAGTATCAGCTAGGACAGAAAGGAGGCTGTTGTGAGAGCTGTGAAAGTACGGAGCAAACAGCATTGGAAAAACTTACATTTGAACTACTTCCTTAGAGTTTCTTTGCATTCAGCAGAAACAAGTAGGCATTTCTAGAGCATAAATAATTTCTTCCAGTGGTTGACCTCTCAGGTCAGTATATTGTATCCCACATTACCTGGAGTTAGATAAGATTAAGCCTTGAAGAATTGCTAAACGTGAAAAGTTAAAAGTTTCAAGCATCAGTTTGTCTATCTGTACTGGCTTCTAGCCTTTCGCAAAATGTTAGAATTGCATTTGGTACCAGAATGTTGTAATGTTAATGTGAGTCTGCGTGCTATCACTACACTTCATTAGCACAGTGTGCTGAATTGGACTACAGCAGCTTGCAGAATCCCCCATTCACGTAGCCTTACTAGCAAACACACTGAGTTTTAACTGAAAAACTGTGTTTGTCTGCACTATAAGGAGATTCTAATCAGGATAGAGAAAAAGCTTGTTTTTTTTCTAAGAGCATCGGTGAGCTGTCAATTGAAATTGATCAGATTCCTCAACTCTTCCTGAGACTTATGCAAGTTGAATTTAGAGATGTGTAATTAAAAAAATTAAAATTCAATCTGCATCTGACTGGTTTTCGAGCAGTCTTGTGCACCAGCAGATCACTCCTCAGGATGTTTTCTTATTAACTAAGACTGCCACGTACCGTCTTTTTCTTGTTTATTATGAGTTTGTTTTTCTGAAAAGTTTCAGGTATTTATTATTACAGCAGCTGTATCCCAAAGCAAGTCTGAGTACAGAGCTTTTCTTGCAACACCGAAGGCAGAATTGATTGCAGGAGGAGGCTTTCTATTGAGGAAGGGAAGTGCTTAAGCTCATGTGTTTGTCATGTAGCCATGCCAGTCTGGTGTTCCTGTTCATTTAAGCAGCCAAGTTTAGAGCGAAGCTTCATCCATTAAATTCAATCTTAGTTTAACAAGAAACACACCAAGCACAACATGCTTTTCTTTGGTGTACAGCACTTCTTCATTGTGCACCAGTTTGTAAGAAACATGATGCAGATCTTCCTGTTGCTGTCGATTGTAGTAATGCAGTCAGTGCTGTTGATGCTAAGAAAGCAGACTTTCCACACCTGTGCTTGTTACTGTGACATTTGTGTGGGGCTTTCTTTTTATTGCATAGAAACGTATAAAGAGAGCAATGCAGCTTGGGGAAAAATACCCTTACCAAATACACGTAAAGAGCTAGAGCTAATTACAAGTTTGACAAACTAGGATTTGCCATTCCAGTTTTCTCATTCTCTGACTCATTTATAACCTGATTGAAATTTTATGCTGTCTGTAATCAGGTAACCCCTGGTCTGGCTGTGCTCCCTGGAAGTTTTAGTGCAGGTGTGCTATGTAAATGTCGGTGGCAACGGGAGATTGCTGAGACTCATCTGTCTTACAGGTCATTTGCTGCTATGGTTTCCCTGCCAAACGCGTCTAGGATAATAAACCCCATTTAAGCAAAACAAAAATGGTTTTGGTGATGCAGCTTATGTCAGTTCCGTGAATGCTGTAAGCTACAAAAGTGAAAACAAGCATGGTGCTGTAACTGCCTCTATGTTACAGGTTTTGCTTGTTTAGTACTGTTATAAAATACAAAGGGAAAAAAAATCACACCTCTAACCAGAAGTATTATATGGGTCAGAAATTTCTCAGATAGCCCTGGACTCATTCAGGAATAGATGTAACAGAGATCTCACCAAATTACTCATTCAGTTCTTTCAACCAAAGTTGAATACTATGAAAGTTATGAAACATTTTCCACTACTCATTATCTGAACTGAGCTGGAACAACTTACGGTAGTTTTGCACCTTAAACAGTGTTTGGTTGAAATCAGAGCTAAGTCCTTTACCTCATTTCCAAACTAATCTGCACTACATCTAGCCGTGATTTCTCCAAACTGCTTGCAAATCTCTTCCAGTTAGAATATGTGAGCCTTGCCCTTCTGTACGTTATAGAAAATGACAGGGTTGCACACGAGCTCTGTAAAATGTTTGCTTGTACTGGTATGTGCTATGCATAGAATGCTGATGACCCTTCCAGTACTGCTTTAATACTGTGCAGTTTGTATCACAGAGCCCTATAAAAAATGTATCTGCAGAAACAATGTATTGTTTCGTTTCATGATAGAGGGGACAGAGCTACCAGAAATGATGAATGTTCCGAAACTTTGAGAATTAGTTAATTTTTTTTTTCTTTCTTTTGCCTGTTGTGTTATCATTGTAAGCTGATTCATGTAAGAGCCCAGCTGAGGCAGATACTATCAAATGGAAGAACCCATCTAGTTTCTCAACTGCTCAGCACCCAGTTTTGTTTATATTTTCGTAGATGTGCAAGTAGATCACATTGCAGTGCTTCCAAAAATTTGGGTTTTGTTTTTGTTTTTCTCATTAAAGGGGAGGATGATGACATTTAAAGCCATATCAAGGCAGAAAAACAAATACTGATTGAAACTGATACTTCTCAGGTTGGCAAAGTGTTGCTGAACTGTTTAACCAAAATTGTTGCTTCGCCTGCTGAGTTCTTACTGTAGGTACGTGATTGTAGTAAAAACATTGCTTTGCTGTTTTGTGAGCCTACCTGGTTCTTCCCATACATTTACATTTTATCTAGTCAGCTATCTCAATAAACAATTCAATAAACTGTTACCTCTGTGATGCATACAGCGAACTGATACGTACTTTATCTGAGGATGCTATGCTTTCTGTAGAAATTATCTATCATAGCTGCATAGGAATTTCAATCGCAGCAAAACCAGGATTTAAATAATCTTATTTTAACATGCTAAATAATAAAATGTGATTAAGTTTTGAAAGTTTTGTTAAGGCACTTGGCTTTACCACGTGATGCAGATGCAGCTCATTGATCTTAGCAGTGTTGTAGAGTCTTGCAGAACAGCACTGAACCCTGTGTTGTTTTGTTTTCCTTACAGCTTTGGAGTAAAGGATGTGGAGCCCTCCCATTTTCCACTACATCGTTCAAAAAAACATTGATTTTTTCCATATTGTTATTGGTTTCTTTGAGATAAATGACATTTGGTTTGTGGCTTTAGGATCTCGTAGTAATTGAGTAAGAAAAGGAACTTTGCTTTTTTTCCCTCATACCCAAATTTAGGAGCTGATAAAATCTGTTGTCACACTTTTTGACATTGTCTCAAAGTTTAATTTATAAAAGAAAAAAAGAGGGAGTAATGGGGAGTTAATGTTTAACATTCCCTGTAATACAGACTGCTAAACTGAGCTTTAAGTATTTCTTTGGTGTAGCATCTCAACAGGTTTGAGTTGGAAGTACCTCCTGCTCGTGCCTGTTGGTGCATTTTAGCAAACAGCATTTCAGTGGAAGCCAGCAAAAGCAAACTGAAGTGTAAGTCTAAGCCTCGTGCTTTACCATGGGGCAGATTGTCAGAGGTGATGCTGATATTCTAATCACCGGTTGCTTATGGATGTTAATGCTTATGGATATTATGCAGTGGAGACTAAATAGTGACAAAATGCACAAGTTCAGAAAATCCAGAAGGCTTCTGTGGGCATCTGAAGTGCTTCTGTTCCTTCCAGTTGTGCAGTTGTTAAGCTGACAGCATTCTGATAGTCCCATCAAGCTTGCCGTGCTAGCCACTGAAGCAGCCTTGCTGCAGATAAGGGCAAAGTTTGTTCTTTCATTTTCAAAACAGTTTTGGGCCTCGTGTTAATCCTCGCAATTCCAGGTGATGATTTAACAGCTAAAGGAAACAGGACAGTCTTAATTAGCAGTTTCCTTTTCCCTCCCACAAAATCAGTAAAAATAGTCAAGCAAGCATTACACCTTCTGGCATTGGAAATGCTGGCTATTGTATTTAATTTTTTGTTTTAGATCTACAGTCCTAGGGGAAGAAATGCACTCAAGTTCTTCCTGACTTGGAGAGCAAAGATATTTTAATGTCAGTAATCAAACTCAACAGGAGTTGGGCTGTTGACTGTGCCTTAAAAAATTCCCTCAGAACATAGTGTTTCACTAAAATGATTTTCTGAGGTGTAGAGTAATTTTTCTTCCATCTGTCATATTCTGCTTTAATTATATATCAGGATTGAGCTTCTAGTATGGTAAGGGCTCTAGAACCACAAAAAAGTCTTCCTTTTTTTTTTTTGAAATCATTGTTAAGTATGTTAGAGAGCTTGGAGAAGACCATATTGTTCTCCTAACCAGAGAGAGCAGAAATATCAGGAGAAAGCCTTTGTATTCACGTGCCTAGTGCTTTCTGGGTAGTGATACCTTGGTGGTCAGTGTCTCGTTGTTTATGTTGTGTATCTTAGCCATTGAATTATACATGAAAAATAAATACTCCCTTCATGAAGCCCCAAGTAGAGTTTTAAAGTTAGTAAAATTTGCACTAGGTGATAGTTAATGTACGTATAGGAGAAAAAAAAATATTTTCTGCATTCATGTCACATGAGCTTGGACTTGTAATAACAGTAATCAAAAGTTTAGTGGAAGTTTCCCATCCTTATCTCAGACGCGTGGTATTTGATTCTTTGGTTTTGCTTGCAAAGATAAAACTGCTAAGCTTTGCAGCGTACCCTGTTTTGGACAGATCTATAGCCTATCAAAATGTAGTTAGGTCTACCACAGAAAAAAAGATAATAGTGAGAAACTTGAGCTACAACATTGGTGCCATTGCGTTTATTTCCACTTAAAGAATCAAAACTGGGGAACAGAATTTCGGCAGCTTGGCAGTAATTGCCGGTTTTCAGTGAAAAACAGCTATCAGGAACTTGTGGGGTTTTGGTTTTTTTTTGTTTTGGTTTTTTTATTTTTCCTTGCTGCCACTGTATCAACACCAAGAGATGCAATGTCTTTCAGATTTTCTGATCAGCAAGTTATTGCACAACTATAATTAAAGTGATTATTTCGTATTTCTTAATGGTACAAAACAAACCAGGAAGCAAGAAGATGATCTCGAGTGTGCCCTACTATCTTAGTTTTGAAAGTCTTGATTTTACCTAACAATTGCAGAGCTGAAAGAATTCTTTGTCAATGCTTAATTTACCATAAACTATTTTTTTTTCATTCTGTCATGGTTAAAAATGGAGGTTGACATATCTTTCTGAAAGTGTTGGTACTGTAAAGGCTGTGACTGGGGGTTGGTCACTGAGGATTGGTTGAAGGACCCACCAGTCTAGTTAGAAAAAAGAAAAGAAAAAAAAAGTTGTTTGTAAGGACCACGAACAAAGAATCTGAATTAAAGTAGACCTCAAAGGTTTTGTTTGGAGTGTGGTCCAAGGGTTACATTTCTGCTAACTGTCCAACACACTGAAACTTTCTGGTGGCTGTGTATCATTTTTAAAGAATTTTAAGGGCAGTAGGAATGATCAAAACTTAAAGCTATACACGAGTTGTAAAGGATTTCCATTTGGTTTGTATTTTGAAGCCTTAGATACGATTTTTTCAGAGATTTTTCTGTAACAAAGTTGGGATTAAGAAATCTAGCATGTGCTAAATAAAGCGTAAGAAAATGTTATTAGCTGTCCCAGCCCATATCTCTTTTTCCCAACTGAAACTAACCATGGCCATGTTCTCTGTCTTGTCTTGACAGCAAACGTCTTAAGGTAGTGTGGGAATTCAGCAGTTTTTCCTCTCTCTCTCTGCCAGAGAGGAAACATGAAAGCTTTTCACTTGCGTGCCTCCTGGTTAAGCTACCAGCAGGCTCTTACAGTCTGTTTTGTGTTTAAGGCAGAAGAAAACTGATAAAAACCTGTGGCTATTTTTCACAATGCACATATATGGGAGGAGGAGAAGTTGTGTTTATTTCACACTTATTTTTCCTCTTCATAGTTTTGCCTTGTGATCCTAGACTGCTTTTCAAACACTAGAACAACAATATGTTGTTAGGTTTCTTTTTGTACTGTGGTATAGCTCTAGGAAGCAAACTCAAATACCTGCTTAGGGTGGAGAAATGTGAGCAAACTCTGTCAAAGCTTGAAATGAGCTTTGCAGTGACATAGTGAAAAACAAATTAGCAATCTTTTCCTTCATTATCTGCAAAGTCTAAGATCAGTTATGAATCACTTCACATTTGGTAAGCGTCTTTCTTCTATTATTTTTTCAGAGTTAATTCTTTGGTTGTGAGTTTCTGACAGTTTTGCAAGTTCCTTGTTGGGTGGATTCAAGGTTATTTGGTTGGGGTGGGGATAAGACGTTTTATGGTACCATAAGGACGTAGAAAATATAATGAAATAAGTGTAGACTTAGAAACAACATCTTTTTGTCCCACTTCAAAGAATTGCATTTCATTATGCTTGCTATGCTGATTGGATTAACTTCTGAAACAGACGATCATGTATTCTACAGTTTCTTCTTAGTTGATAGATTACATATTTTCTTTTGTCGCTGTTCACTGCCTGGCACTATGGATACAAATACTAATCAGTTGAACACAATTTAAAAATGGAACAATGTCATGCATTTAAGAAAGTGTCTGAAAGGAAGAATGACAACTTGCTTTTAAATCAGTGCAGTTAGATGCCTTCTAAAATGTCTAACTAGAAACTGTGCAGTAGCCCACTCAGAAGAGGGAGTCTGTCATGGTTAACCCTGCCAGAACTGGGGGCTGCTGACAGGGAGAACATGTTGCAGTGGCAATTCTGCCATCCAGCAAGAGTAAAATATGCTCGCTTTCTGTCCTCACGGTTGGCTTTCTGCCTGCATCTTGGACAACTTTTCTAAATTCCAAAGTCTCATTGCTTACTCAGAAATACTGATGAAAAAATGTGACTGGATCCAATTGGATTTGAAGATCGCAGAAGTGAACAAAGATTTCTTAGTTTGCTCATTAGATTATTCAGAAGTCTCTGAAATTTATGACAGCCTAGTGTCGTGTGGACTGTAAACCCAGCCCTAGGCAATACGTTATTTCTGTCTGCTTTCCAGCACCTGCTGACAATAAGCGAAGCTGCTTGGTTCTCTCTTTCCACCCCCTTGTTCTTATCCTTTTGGTTTTAGATCTACTTAATAACTTATAATTAAACTGCAGGATTCAGCCCTGTATGTTTGGAAGTCTGGGTTTCATTCTTAAGGTACTAATATAGATGTAAAGCAATTTCATAAATTCAAAGATAGTTTCAGACTAGGACGAATTTCTAAATTTGACTTATATGTGTTTTTCAGTGGCTTTCTTTAATTAGGCTCCTTAGAAGTGTTCTGTAGTCTTAATGCAATTTGACACACAGGAATGGTTATTCTTCTAGTGGGATAATTGATCGAGATATATTTTTTTAAAACCATAATTGAAATTCCAAATTCAGTGTATTAAGAATCAAACATCCTTGGCTTTTGAGCAGCTAATTTTAATTGGCTGAGATTTATTAGCTGCATCTGGAGATAGACCACGGTGGATGTAGCCTGTACGCAACTTTGTTTCCTTTTTTTAGCATGCTTGTGTTTTGTATTATAGGCTGAGGGTTGTGAGATTGCTTTTAAGGTAGATTGTGACACTCTGGAGGGAGTAAGCATCATTCCATCTTTGGTTCTGAAAAGCAAGTGTGTGACTAGTTCCTTGCATTTGGTGATATTGTTCATACGTGTTTTGTGTAACACTGAGGCTGGGCAGTCCATGTGTTGCTATGAACCCATTGCCTTTTCTAGCCTGGCCTTGGTTTTGTTTTCATTCTCAGCAGCATGACTCGAGAGAAAAAAGCAGAACAGTATAGGAATTGAACAGAAGACCTGTCCCCTTTCCCTTCTGCTTTCATTTCAACTACTTTTAATCTGTATTTTTATTAATAAGCCAGAATTATTCATTTTGTAACAGATGAATGACTCAGTTGTAGCAAATCACTGTGGGCTGAAAATCCACATGCAAAATCTAATTAAATATTTTGTCTGATTCTGATTCTACTTCTATGATGTAAATTTAATTCCACGGAGATGCGTTAACTTATTCTGGTTTTATGAGACCGAAAACTCTGGACTCATCATTTGAGTGAAACAATGTCCATAGAGAGCATGAACTTCCACATTTGTGGCTGTTGGTGCTTGCTTAGCCATTGGCATGCGTGTTATCTGGTACTGAGCAGTCACTTAGTCACTTCTCCAGTTTAAAGCTTGGATGATGATATGGTGAAACCTGGGTATAGCAGGTTGTAGTCTGTAACGAATGCTCTGTGGTCTATGGATGAAGAGTGTTGTAAGGATTACACGACCTACATTCAAGCAAAAAGTAGTGCCTGCACTTACAGTATAATGTCAAAAAGAGACAATAGCTTTTGTTTGTGTTATTATTTCAAGCATTTTTCTCAATGAGGTGCAAAAGTAAGGAAAAGAGAAATATTCTATTTCCCATTAAGTTTCCCACTGGCATTTATGTAAAATGTGATTTAGTATAATAAGCCATTTTTTTTTATTTTTATTTTTTCCTTAAATATAATACTACAATACTGTTTTGAAACGTGTGTCTCATTCAGGGTTTAGAACACCTGCTTGTTTATCATGTCTGTGTCAGAACTGTTCATGTACCAGAGCCCTTGCTAATTTGGGTTGTAATTTGCACCACTGTATCTGGGAGTTGGCTGTCTCTTAATACAAGTCTACAGAGAGTTTGTGTCCTGGGTTTCCTCTTGAGAGCTTGTGGAGGGAAAAAACTAAATAAATCTGCAGATAGTTGTGATGTTGTGATCAGTGTTCCACAGTTACTTCTGCCTGTCAGGGACTATTGAAGTTGCACTAGTTGAAACATTAAGCATCTGCCCTG
Organism: Centrocercus urophasianus; assembly: GCF_019232065.1. Classification (NCBI taxonomy): domain Eukaryota; kingdom Metazoa; phylum Chordata; class Aves; order Galliformes; family Phasianidae; genus Centrocercus; species Centrocercus urophasianus. Next base: position 15,068,706 of record NW_024884789.1, on the reverse strand, counting down.
TAAGTGTTTGGCATCAGGATCATTACATCATTTGTTTATGGAGGAGAATTTTACCTCTTCAAATCCATATGTGGGGTAGACAGGGGCCTGTGTTTTATGGAAGAATTATATAAACACATTTATAAGTAAGTAAACAAAATAAATGAATGGATAAATTGAGTGTATAGGAAATAAGTAGTTTCTCTCCTGAAGTTTCCTAAGTTGTGTTCAGTGAACAGAGGTCTTAAAATGTCTGAGAATCACAGTTTGTTATTTTTCTAATAGAACAATCAAGTAAGATTGATGTTAGATTTCATTGTTCATGTTTAAATAATTTGGCTACAGTAGTATCTGATGTTAAAATAAAAAAAAAAAAAACACAATTGAAAATTCTGTTAAATGTTATTCACTGAGGTTGTTTTACAGGTATGATTTCAAAAAGCTTTTTAAATTATGCTGATGCATGCCTGAAGGCTGGTGTTTTGCTCATGTTAATATGGCAGTGGAGCAACCATTAGCTTTTTTACCATGTACATTTTCATGAGCTTTTCCTTAATTTCTTTATGTATTCTAGTTCTTTTTAATGCACTAACATTGTGTGCAAAGGTATATATGAAGAAACATCCACTGAAGGAGGAACCTTCTCTTTCTAGACGTTATTTGAAAGAGCCTTGAAATCTGACAGACATGCTTTCAAGTACAGGGGAAAAATGAGCTTTCTGAAACTCTCCAGCTCTTCCAGTATGAGTGAATAATTCTGACCCTGTTTATTTTTGACTAGCTTAGGAAATTCTGAGTGTTATCTGAACAAATACAGAATGAATTAGTTCTTAAATTTCTATAAATGAGAATTCACTGGACTGGGCAGCAGGCTGTTGTCCTGAGTCCCTTCCTCAGGTGGGCACATTTCAGTTTGTTGAACCAGTCACCGTTTCACAGGAATTGCAGTACTTGTTCTATGTGCTTTCTGAAAATCCCATCCATCGTACATGAGTATTCTGGGGTACTGTTGTTGCTCTGCTTAAGCGGAGGCCCCCCTCAGTGCTTTTCTTAACCAGAAAGACCAAGTGCTGAGGCACTGTTTAGTGCAGTGCTCTCTATTTGTAGAGAGATGCTGATGTGTGGTTTTGTGCACATTGTTGGGCGACGAAGTTCCTTGTTGCAGTTTCATTAGATCCACAATTAAGCAGGAAGCTGTTTGTGATATGAGAAACCAAAAGTTCTTCAAATAGTTTACCATAAATGCAAGGTACAGGAAGACTTGTAATATGGTGTTGCGTTTTGTCAAAGTGGGAAACCAAAAATGGTGACTTGATATTACATGCAGGTTTTTTTTGCGTGATTCTTGAACTGTTCATTTTCGGTACTTCAGTACGTCTTTTTCATCCTCCACATTAATAGCTCTTTGGTGTAAACTAGTTTGAGGGCAGGATGCTAGTGGTGTTTGGTTGTATTAAACAGAACCCCCCTTCTTGGGTTGTTAGGTGGGGTGCTCAAATGCTCAGCCAAGTTTGTTTGGCTTCTATAAAAATGGCTTAACACTCATTGCATGCATTTAGATTTTAACAGCTTCTTCAGCTCGTGGACATGTGCCATGGAAAGGGATGGTATAAGCAAGTAAGAGAGGGAATGGAGTCAGGGAAACAAGTAGAGTTTGTTCTTATGTCATCCTGCATGCCAAGCCACTTTCTGTGTTAAAATCTACAAAGGAAAGACTGTAATCAACAGTGCAAAAAAATAGCTGCTCTGACAGTAGCTTTACATTTGTAGTAAATAAAGGAAGTCACTTGAGTTTGAACATCGAATAAATTGGAAGGCTGAGTGTAAGATTCTGTAATTCAATTGCTTCTTGAACCTTACCATCCTTTGAGGTATTCAGAGTTAAATACAAAATGAGGTTTATCCCCAGCTGGAACCTCTGTGCCCAGCAGAAAGTACCATTGTCAGGGAGACTTTTATGAGAATGGTATAGAACCATGGAAAACAAAGTTGGCGACTTAAGAAAATACCTCTGTGCCAGGATATTCTGTAAATTACTCTGGAGGAATCCTACAACACTTCAAGGAAGTTAACCTCATTTGCATGTTTTGATTAGTTTGCTGTCAAGCTTCTACAGAAGAGAGAAATGGTTTCCTGAACAAATCTCAGAAACTGCTTCCTATCAGAGTGTATTCCTTGCAAACAACTTTCTAACTGAAGAGTAAGACTTTTGTGTATGGTAGAAACACACACAGTGTGTACACAGAGTGTATTGTCGTACGGAGAAATGCTCTCCATTTGTATTCCAGTTTATTGAAAAGTTCGCCCACTTCCAAAGTAGATTTTTAAGTACTTGAAAAACTCTTTGGAAACTTTTTTTTTTTTTTTTTTTTTTTTTTTTTTTTTTTTTTTTATGGACTGCAAGTAAAAGCATAGATTACGGCTCGTAAAAATATGAAACTATATGACAGCCGTGCAACTGTCTGCTGGAGAGTCTTCAAAAGGTGTGTGGGTGGCAGGGGGCAATGTGTGGAATTTTATACCCTCAAGCAAGAGGAAGTCTAGCAGTAAAAAATATAAAGAATGATGTCATTAATATATTTAGTTGCAAAATAATGATGTGTACAGCAGAATTTAGGCATTGAGGAGGCTGCAGTATTCACTTCCCTGTAGTTGGAGTCATGAATGTCTTGAACACGGATCAGAAGAAGGTGTACATGTAAAGAAAAATAAAGCATACATAAACCCAGGAAAAGAGACTGTACTCAAAACTGCACTATCTTAACTGCAGCCCCCTTTTTTCTAAATACATTTAGTCACAATGTTTGCGTCTCAGTCAAAGTAATGGCAATAAATGTAATCTGAAGAGAAGGGACTAGGGACTTTGAGTTTTGTAGCAGTGGAGTCGGGACAACAGACAGACAACAGCCCATCTCCAGACTAAAGCAAAGAGCCATAACTAGGATGCAGGAGAAATGATGTAAAGATGGACAGATGTAACTATTGCATAACACAAACACCAAGTCTGTTTTCACCTTTTCACTGTTTGCATATGGGTTATAACCCAAGCCTGCTTTGGCACTACCTAAGTAATTTCACTGACTGCTTCATATGGCTGTAACAATAGACTTATTAACAAAAAATTCTTTTTCGTTGAGTGCTATATCCAATTTCAAAACTGAGGGAAAAAAAAGTGTCCCTTTTTTAACAAGTTTGGCTTTGTCAATGCTGCCTCAGGAACCATTTTTTTTCTTTCTTTATTGGTTTTTAAGCTTCATACATTTACGTTTTATAAAATGCAGCATTGAAACATCACAATAATAGCAGAGACAGTAATAGAAGTTAAATGTAATAGAAGGAAATAGAATATTAAATGTAAATTTAATGAAAGGTAAAATTAGGTGAATGCATTTCCTGCTTTGTGTTGAAGGGTAACCAAAATTGTTGACCACTAGGTTAAATATTAAGGGGTTAAATATTAAGCTTTGTAAAATGAATTATGGAATAAGTAGACTTTTTTTTTTTTTTTAAAATTTTAGTTACTCTCCTAGATCTTTCAATTCAAAAATAGGCTCCTTTGATTTGTCAAGAAATAGGGCTCAGTAGAAGAGTGGTGGAGGTGTAGTGCTCTTTTACCATCATCGTAAAGTTCTTCCAAAGGCACTGGACAGCGAGAGCATTGTTTCTTGTAGATCAGATCAATGTACTGTAGATAGTACTTAGTCACCAGTTGGTCAGATGGCACTCTCCATTTAAGAAGCAGTGTTCTCAGTTACTTCTGACTTTACTCAAATCTGGACAATTGGAATTTTTTCTTCTCCTTTTTTTCTTGATTTTTTTTTTTTTTTGAAGTTTCAGTCATCCCCCTCACATAGAAAGTTTTGTTCATTTGCTACTGAGCACCGAGCACTTGAATTAGTTCAGATGGGGGGGATGAAGTTTTAAGAACAAGTAATAAATTAGGCAGCATTTTCAAATTGTTTCCCAGATGTTGCTTTTTCTCAGGTGCTGTAAAAGCAACTTTTTTGCTTCTTACAGTAAAAGTCAGGAGCAGAAAATTTAGACTTCGGACGACTTTAGCTTTTCTAAGAAAAAAGGAAATACTCAAAACAGTGTTTCACCAACCAAAATGCGTGTTACGGGTGCGTTGGCTGTATCCCAGGCTCTTTAGAGATGAGCCATAAAGCTCGTATTTGAAATAGTTGTGCAAGTGGTGGTAAATGAATTATACAGCTTTCCACTCTCAGCATTACAAGATGCTATGACTTATTTCTTCCTTTTGCCATCAAAGGTGGAAATTGTGTAGAATACAGAAATATTTAGTTGTCATCTTCCTACTTCAATTTATTGTTTTCTGTGAGTTTGGAGTGAATTTTCTGTTTTTTTTGGGGGGGGAGGATTGGTTGTTTTGTATTGTTTTTAGAAGGGGAGAGTGTACATCTGCTTTATGAACTATAATGCTCTGTGTTGGGTTGGGATAATGAAGTGGCTGGTTATAGTTGACACTTGTGTTGCTTATATAGGAAGGAGCTGTCTTTGTTTGGTTTGTTGTCAACGTAACAAATTTGCTCACTAAAATCATTCATGTATTGGTGGGTGTTCCCTTGGCTGTTGGAGATGGAGTTTAATTACCATACTCGAATAAATCAGTAGATCTGAATCTCCTGAGTTGGACAGCCTCACTTGCATGTTAGTTTGCAGATTATGTTGGAGTAATGAATCATAATTTGGATGAAATCACAGTTTGAACAATGTCTCGAGTTTCACATCTAGGCAAACAAACTATTTTCTCTCAAAATATTTTACTTGACTGCAGAGAGTATTCTTCTGCTTCTTTGTATCCCCAAAATCTATGCTCTGAAAACTAGCAGACAAAGATGCCTAGACTAAAAAAAAATTACTTTCAATTTCAGTATTTTTCCATTTGAGGATGCCTTTAAACCTCATATTTCCCTAAAGTGTTGGAAGTTTTGATCTTCAGTCTCAGCTCAGATTTACCATTACTAAGAATGAATGGAGCCAGAGATGTCCCAGAACTGCAAAGCACGTTCCTAATGACTCAGACCAAGTCTTCAGAGGATTATACGCTATGTGGTCCTTTCTCAGTTTGAGGTGGAACTGTCTATGCCATGTGTTTGGTCATGCATGCTGTACATTCCGAGCTGCAGTCTCAGTTCACTGTCAATGGGAAAGAAATCAAATCACCAGGGCAATTCATACTGAAGTGAGCCAGGCCACAGCACTATATGGCTTCCTTTATGTCCAGATGTTTGGTGGACAAAGATAGAATTTCTGTCCTTACATTCTTCTATTGTTAAGCAGAAAGGTGATGCTTCAAAATACATCAGGGATACCTTTGAAACATTATGCATCAGTTGGAGGGGGGGAAAAAACAAGTGATAAAGTTCCAGTAATGAACACTGCTGCATTCGTAAATAAATTGCGGTGGTCTCCCCCAGAATGGGCAGAGGGAGTGTGTGATTAAATGGTGTGCTTGTAAAGACAAATTCTTTACTTCCCAGGTGTTAAGGTGGTGACAGCCAATTGCCTTAATTTCTGCTGAGCTTAAGAGTAACCCTGCCCCTAAACAAAATAAAGCCAACGTTATTCAGGGCAACAGGCAGTGAAATACCAGAAAATGTCCCCTTGAAGGTACTAATTTGCACATGCTTGTTGGTTACCTGTTTCTCTCAAATGCAGTGCTCTGTTATAGAAAACCCAGTAAGAATTTTGTTATCATGCCTATTTATAACACATTCACTGGATGTGGTGCACTAAGGAGGAATTCTAGCTTGGCTTTGTAAGATTTCTGTGAATGCTTCTCATTACTTCCAGTCAGCCCAAATATAAAATAAACTATAGGAAACTTACACAGGCCCTTTAAACAGGTTGAGAATGAGGACATTTAAGGTCAATCTGTTTCACATCTTTATGCCATTTGTCTTTTGAGACATCTGTAATTCAGACAGTCCCAATATCCTTTGTGTTTTTCAGTTTTACATTTTGGCATCATATTCGGAGCAATTTTCCAGAGCGTTTAAAGAGAAGAAAGTAAAATTTTTGGATGCAGTGCTACTGCAGTGCTGGACTCCAGGGTCCCATTTGCTTTAAGAAATATTTAAGCAGCTAAAGTTGTTTCCACTCTTAATGGCCTCATTTGTTTTTAGAACAAGCCAACAAAACTTTTTTTTTTTCTTGCAGTTGGTGTAGTATTCAGATGTATTGAATGAAAGGAAGCCTCTGACTTCTGTTGTTCATTATGTGTGTAGCAGTGTCAACAGAAGATTGTTAGAAAGTAAAAAGCAAATCTTCCTGTTTTTCTTTCATAAACTTCACACTGTCTTGAATGACACATTTTCTATGTCAAGGTTCCAAAGCCGAGATACATATATAATATGTGGAAGTTTTTTCCAAAAGCAGTGATCTTCTGTTTAATCTTGTGCTATGTAGCAAAAATTCATTCCTTCAATTAATCTAAACTGCTGAATCTAGCTGGCATGCTGCTTCTGTTCTGCTTCAATCACTTATTCCATTGTTTTTTGTCAGGGAACTTGAAATCCAAGAAGTTAAGTGAACTGCATTCTGGCAACCAGACTTGTTTTCCAGCAGCTCTGCACAAGCCGTTTGTTCATTCACTTGCTCACACATTGAGAGCCTAGCTAGCAGTGACGTTTTCAGACAAAATCTTATCAATAGGAATTTAACAAATTAAAGCTTTCTCTGGAAGTTTTGTGTGATTTTTTTTTTAAACCCCAAACAATTACAAGTGTGCCTGCAGTTCAAGGAGGCTGAACTTGCATGATACGCTTTGATACAAACTCAGCTGTGTCCTGACACTCAATCCTAGTGTCAGGATTCTTCCCTAGAATTCTTCCCTTTGTCTCTTTGAACACTGTCTCATAGGCAGCCTTGTCAGTTGAATTAGTAATGCATTGGAGCCCCACTGTATAAGGAAAATGACAGAAGATCTTATCTTAAATGTACTTTGAGCTGCAGCTCCATCCTATCCACATTCATAGCTCTTAAGGCTGATCTGAAGTTCTAATTCAGTTTCCTAGCTTTCCATCCTATTTTCAGCAGAACCCAAGGAATCTTCCCAGCTCCAACTGTGTCTCTTGAGTTACATCATGAACCTGACCTCAGCTGTCATCATACCCCTCCAGGCTGAGCAAGACAGAAGAATTCCAACTTTTAAAGGATTTCAATTCACTAACCCTCATATCTACAAAAAAATAAAAATAAAAATAAAAACCAAAAGCATCTGCTGATACTCAAAGACTGTCCTAAAGACTCCTCTTTCTAGAAAGGCTACAAGCTCACTGGCAGTCTGGCAGTTACAGTGGTTATAGTTTGTGGAAGAGTTTATGATCTTTGCTAGGGGGTCCATCAGACAGATCACTGTATTGGTTCTGTTTTCTGACAGATGTGTTCTTATGTGGTATGACATATGTTAATGAACCTGGTATGTTTGAAAAGGTTTTTGGTACACACATAGGGTCAGTTTGTGTGTCAGAACAGACAGCTCCAGCTGAGCTAATTATAGGCACTGTAAGCTTCTTTAATTGATACCAGTCATATTGCATGATAACTATCTGAATATCAAAAGAAAGAGTGGAAAAAGGAGGATTCTTTGCCAAATGCAGATATAGAGATGTTATATACATGGAATATCAGAGCAGGAAAGAAAATGTTTTCTTTATTTCTTCTTCTGAACAGGCTGACTTCTGTCTGCAAAGAGTTAACATTCATGAGAAATGTGTGGAAACCTTACATAACTTGTTCAGCCTCATCTCATGGGTGTTTCTCTGTACACTCTGCCAGAACTAATTTCACGGTTTTAAAACAACTCACGATACAAAAAGAATACGTAATGAGTTGCTGTGAGATATGATTGTTTCCCATTTGAGAGATGGAGAGACCTGTAGCTCTCCAGGACTTATTAAGAATCATTTCTCAATTAGGCACAGGATGTATATAGCTTAACAAAGGCTATGTGCCTCCTCTCAAATACATCAGGGCTGGGCTGCTGAAAGCAAACCTATTGCATGAATCTGAGATACTCTTCCCCTTCTTTTTCCCCAGCATCCTTTTCTCTACTGGTTTATAAATTCAAAGAGACTGTAAGCTTGTGTAGACAAAAACACTGACCTGGCAAGGTCTGTCTTATCCTGCATACTGAGCCCCTGTCATATCTTAGAGTTTGAAAACAGACAAAGCTTTCTGGTGCTGTCAAAAAAGTCATCTTGGAAAAAAGCAGCAGCATCCAAACTGTCAAGACCAATACTTGCTCCCTCTCAGCCAGTGACGTTTCACTCCTGGAGCTTGCATAGCAATAAACTACTGATTTGAATTATCAGAAGACAGTCTATACAAAATGCTATCAAAAGTAGAGTTCAGGGAAAGGGCTGGTGTACAGGAGTCTGTTAATTTGAAGATGCAGCATTTATTGATAAATAAAATTATGTTCCCCTCAGCCGAGAAGGCTTTTGCTGCAGAAGATAAATTGCAGTTCTGGAGAAAGCAGTAAATACTGTTACAGAAAATGGGTGAATACTCCAGAACATTTGCTCAGGGGACAATTGAACAGTTCATGGTACACCCAGTCTTGTTGGAATAAATTTTGGCTAATGAAACAGAAAAGCATATGAAAAGAGGTTGATCAGTTTTCTGTTGCAGAGACAACGTGGTATGGACCATAATGTCACTCCTCCGATCTCTGTATTCCAGAGTGTTTTTAAGTGAAGTTCACTTTGATGTCCCTGGCGAGGACTCATATTACCCTCTGAGGCAGGAAGTAAAAGTGGAATTAAAGGACTACCATTTGCCCAGATCTTTCCAAGTTGCAAAGCAAGACATTTCAAAGCATGAGGTGCTTCAATTCAAATGAATTAGCACAGCATCTAAAAAGATGCAAAGAGAAATTTGTGAGGAATTTTGGACCTCCAAAATACTGCAGAAAAGCAGTTGGAATTGCTAGAGTAAATTCACTGCTGTAAAAAATTTAATTTGAAATGAATCTCAGTGAATAGTAGGGGAATCTCCTCCAACTTACGAATTGTTGTTGCACGGTCATGAAAGTTATCATGGTAACTTGAATGCTTGAATACGCAGTGCAGTTTGGTAACTTAGAGCTTTCTGCAAACTGATGTACTAGAAACATGGTAAACAAGGCAAAGATTCCTTGACTTATCCTCTTATTTGCTCTGCTGTTCTTTGGTGAGAGTTGTTTTGGTCATCTGTTTGATGGCTTCAAGAGAGGAAGAGTTGGTGTGATTGTGCAGGAATTCATGACTTCTTTACCAGCGGATACCAGTGTTGGCCACAAGCTGAGGCTTCAGTTTCAAGAAAGGGTTAAACTGGTCTGCGTGCTGAGGAAAAGTAGCGATGTGACAGATGATATGGTGGCAGGATGCATGAAATAATTTATATTAACCTCTCTTTTTTTTTTTTGTAACTGAAGTGCTGAAAGTCTTCTACTGGGAGAACTCCAAGAACAAATTTCCATGCTTATCCCAAATGCGCTAGTGATGAAGGAAAATCTACTTTGCTAAAAATCATTTGTGCTTCAGAAGGAAATGAAACCTTTTTGGGGAAATAATTCTTTTCACCTGCAAAACCTGCCATTTGTAATGTGTGGAAGAACCAGAAGATGTAAGGCACAAACATGCGTTGATTCTCTTTTTAGAAAACCGGTGAGACTAGTGATGCAAATTAGTTCACTGTAAAGATCTAATTAATCAACCTCTCTTTTCTTTATTCCAGTTACCTTGAATTAGAAGTCATGTTATCCTTTGGGTTCCATCTGACTGATGTTTTAGAAAACTGCCTGCTACTAATCTGACAAGAATGTCAGGAAGGGTTGATGCTCTTTTATTGTACTTACGCTGGAACAATGACTGATTTCAATTAGAATGGCATTTGGGGGCTCTTCTGCTTCTCATATTTCAAAGGACATCTGAAAATAACATGAATGTGTCCTGAGACAATAACCATAACATATGTTGAAGGAATGCTCTGTGCAGATAAAAGTTTTCCAGCTTTATCTGAAGATAGCATAAAGATTTGATTAGGATTTTTTGACCCATCCACAATTCAGAGATGTCTGAGGCTGAGCAGTTTTTTGGGGTGCTCTGTTTTGCAGGGAGTGAAGGAGAAGGAAGGTTGTGGTAAAGGAAACTGAAAATTATTTGGCATTTGACTGTTATGTCCATATGGAAGGCAGAGTTAGATGCTGAACTGTTATTCCATCAAATCTTCATTATGTCAGTGCTTGTAAAAACTAATAATAATGGTTTTTTTTCTTTTTTTTTTGAAGAACAGTTATGTTCAGTGAAGGCTGTAATAAGGTGATAAAATGTATTATAGTCAAGAGAAACAGCTATAATACCATGTCCTGTTTTGAAATGATTTTCTCACCTGCTAGTCAAGCTGAGTATCTGAGGTGCTTCTGGGTTGCAGGTTATTAACTGTATTTGCTCTTTGAAGAGAAAAGAGCTCATCGTAAAAATGATTCAACAGCAAAGAAAGATTTCACAGCAGTAGCCAATTTCCTCAGGGAACAATTCTATGATTGCCCAGTCCAGTGTAGATTTACTTGTCTGCCCATTTGGTGGTAGTGGCAGGGAAGCCAGGAGACCATGCTGCATGAACAAGGGAAATTTCAAATGTCATAGGGACTTAACTGTATCGATGCCAACAGCAGTTTTTCAAGACAGAGATGAAACCACACAACTGAGCAGGGCCTAAATCCTAGCTCTCTCGTGAATCACTCAAAAAAACCCAGAAATTTTATTAAAAAATTCCAGGAAAGGAACAGTGAATGTGAAGTGTTTCCTCTAGGATGTGTGAGTTTTCTTCCTTACCTGCTTCACAGGAGCTGCTTGTGCCAGCGACCTCGTGCGCTTTTGTGAGCAGAAACCTGCTTAGTACAGTTGAGCCATCCCTTAATGTTTAGAATGATCGAGGAGCCAGGGGGAAAAAAAGCATTAAAAATCAGTCATCTGTAAAGTGGCACTGCCTCCAAGGTTTGAAAGACTGCATCATCTTATGGGTAGAAGTGGAAAAGCACTAGTTTATTCATTTTGCTCATTTATTAAACTTCTGTGGGAATTTTACAATGCAGTCCACTTGGATTTGCCTAATTTTTCTGTTTTAACTTCAACCACAAGTCTAGACATAGCCCAGAGGAACATACATACTGTAGCTCTCACCCTAATTGCAATTCACAATGTGCTTTGGCCAGCTGAGTGAAAAACAGGATTTTACTTCTGTGTGCTGTGATGTGACATTCTTGAAAATAACACAGTGGTTGATCTGTATGGCCAACATTCAGGTATGCGGATTAACTAAGGTGAGCACTTAGTATTCCAGTAGCACTGAATGATCACTGCTTTACACTAAATGAAATCCCAGGCTTCTAGAATTTTTCACGTTCTGAAGTTCCAGGGTCTTTCATATTTTCTCTGTAGCTGTAGTCCTCGTAAAGAGGAGCACTAAACTAAATTTATCCTGGTGAAGAGAGCAGGAAGATCTTGTAGGGTGTACTATCTGACATAGGCCTCCCACTTGCTTCTTCCTTCTCTTTCCAAGTCGAGGGAAGCATTACCACCACCTTGAACTTTGGTTGGCCAGTCAAAGAATAAGTTTTAATATTAATACCCTTCTCAAGCTATACAATTTAAGGAAATCCTGTTTCCAAAATGTGTATTTTTTTCTAGTGCTGATAAGGGAAAATAATTTCTAATTCTCTTTTAATTTTTCTTTTCCTGTTTTTCACTTTGGGATGCCAGTCTTGCAAATCAATATTTCATTTTGAAGGTGCCATGTTTGATGCCAGTTCTACTTATTTGCTTTGCAGTCACTGCAGTAATGCTTTGTAGCTCTGTCAGTATGTAAATTAAACCAAGCATAGATAGCTTTGTGTTGCTTAATGTTCAGCTGATAAAAATTAATGTGGTGTGAAATGAGCATTTTATCTGACTGCAGATACAGTGACGGAGTTAATTAGACTGGCAGAGTAAAATATTATTAAACATGCAGGCCCCAGATCGTCAAGAGCTAAGAGAACCTCAAAAATGTGGGTTTGGGTGGGCAGTGTAATGTAAATTGACTGAGGCAGGCTCAAAGCAAACATACTGAGAATGGTGCACTAGTTCAGCAATAAGACATGACAGACCGAGCAGTAGTGCTGATGAATGCATGCCTTGGGTGCGCAGTGTAAGGTACAAGGCAAGCCAAATGCTTCCAGCACACTTAGGAAGTGCATTAATCAGCATTAACACATGATCTACAGTGCCTTATTGTCATTAAGCATTGCATCTTCTTAAGTTCAGAATTCGGTGACAGTTAAATGATCAGGAAGCCAGATCAAATAAAGCAACAAAACGTTTCATTCAGCATAAGTTCTTGCAGAAGAAGTATTTTCATACATTTAGTTCTGTTGGCAGATTGCCTTGCAGCACTTGTTCAATACATTGCTATTTTCTGTAATTAAAAATAAAAAAAACACTAACAAGGATGTCTTGTATTCTATAAACAAAATACATTCCAGAAGTGTTGATTCACTTATGCTGTTGTCAGAGTATGGACTCTATTTTCATATGCCTTCTATCTGTTTATGTGGTTGAATACGTTTATGAAGAGAATCTGAGATATATTAGAATAGTGGCATGAAGATCTGTACTGGCTGCAACGAAACATGGTTTTTTGCTTCTGATGCTGGGAGTGTGGGACTGTTATCCAGCTTCTATATTAGTGCATAGGCAGGATGCAATGAGTCTAATGGTTTTAGGCCGTTTGGAGCATGCTTCTTTTTTACATATGATTGAAGACTTTGGGCTATTGTGTTTCTATTCAGAAATGGGATGCTGTAAGTCTTGTTTAGTCATTCAAGCCAACACTCAAAATTTTAGGTGCATCTGTGGATGCTTGGGCAGTCAGGTTGAAAAGGCTCTGTAGAGGCAGAAGAGAAAGTCACCCCAGAGAAATGTACATTTAAAAGGTTTCCAAAAGGTCTTGTTCACTTTGTGGGCTGAGATACACAGAGGATGTTAGTGGGCAGTGACATCTCAGAGCATGCTTTTCTGCCTCCTTGGCGTATCTGCTCCTGTCAGAGCCCTACAACACTGCAATAAACTGAGTTTTACTTCCTATAGCAACCTCACTTTTAATTAAATCTCTTGATAAGCCCAAGAGTCTAACAGACTTTTACCTAGGACATGGTTCCCTCAGTACTCAGTAAATACTATCTCTGTAACTGTTGTTATCTATAATCACAGTCGTATTTTGTGCACATCATCTGCTTATCTTTTTGCTGCCTCTTTGCTTTTGATGGTGCAGCATAGGTTTGTGCTCTCCTTTAAACAAATGGACCTTGTGTTCTCCAAGTAATACTTCATTATGCTGCTCAAAATACATCTCCAAGTTAGTAGTACCGTTTCTATTGTCTATGTCATATCACATAGCATTTTTCTGGGGCCTGCAAACTCATCCAGTGTAGTGGAATGCTATTTCACTCATCTTAAAAGGTGGCCTCTACTCACAAGGGTTTTAAGAAGAGCACCTTGTGCTTTTGCATTATTTGATTGTAATTGTTTAATGTCTTCATCAGTGACCTGGGTGAAGGGATAGAGTGCACCCTCAGCAAGTTTGCTGCTGATACAAAGCAGGAAGGAGTGACTGACACACCAGAAGGCTGTGCTGCCATTCAGCAAGATCTGGACAGGCTGGAGACTTGGGAAAAGAACGTGCTGAGGTTCAACAAGAGCAAGTGTAGAATCCTGCACCTGCGGAGGAATAACTGCATACATCAGTACAGTTAAGGGACTGAGCTGTTGGAAAGTAGCTCTGTGGAGAAGGACTTGGCTGTCCTGATGGACAACAGGTTGGCCGTGAGCCAGCAATGTGCCCTTGTGTCCAAGAGGGCCACTGGTACCCTGGGGTGCATTAAAAAGAGCGTGGCCAGCGGGTCAAAGGAGGTGATCCTCCCCCTCTACTCTGCCCTGATGAGGCCAGATTTAGAATACCATGTCCATTTCTGGACTGCCCAGCTCTGCTAAAGAGAGTCCAACAGAGGGCCACAAAGATGATAGGGAGCTTCGGAAATCTCCCATATGGGGAACAGCTGAGAGACCCTCGGACTGTTCAGTCTGGAGAGGTGTTCTTATCAATGTTTATAAACATCTAATGGTTGGAGTCAAGTAGATGGGGTCAACCTTTTTTTGGTGGTGCAAAGCAATAGTTCAAAGGGAAGCAGGCACAAATTGGAACACAAAAAGTTTCATTTAAAAATCAGGAAAAAACTACTTTGAGAGTGACACATTGCTGGGACAAACTGCACAGAGAGGCAGTGGAGTCTCCTTCTCTGGTGATACTCAAAACCATCCTGGACATTTTCCTGTGCAACCTAATCTAGGGAGCCTGTTTTAGCAAAGAAGCTTGACTAGATGATTTCTAGATGTCCCTCCCAAGCCCTCTAGTTCTGTGATTGAGTGATTCTCTAATATTAGTCATTGAGAGTCCTACTAGTCTGCTGCTGAGTACTTCTGAACAGGACATGTGGGAGAGAGAAAATATTAGGAGTAAACAGCAGGGCTCTCACTAGTTGTTGATAAATGTGTTAATGAGGAACAGAGGAAAGTCAGGACTTCAGTGGACATACAAGTTGATGTCCTCTATTTAGCGTAATTAATATGATTGACATTAAGAAGTGTTTCAGACAGAACTGAAGAACTTAAGAGGTTTGGCTCTCTAAGGAAACATTTGTGAAGGCGACCAGGTGATCCTGTCCTACATTACTATAGAAGTAGAAGGATTCGAGACAGTTCTCTGTGTACGTAGTTGTTTACATCTAGGTATGTTTGTGAGAAAGATGATATAAGACCATCTTGGTATTTGTATGCACTTCTTTGGCATCTTTATGCCTTAGTGATTATCCGATAAAATCCAAATCCTCACTCTGTTCACTTATTTATTTAAAGTATTTACTACCCTCCCTCAGCAGGGGCATGATAAAGAGATACAAGAGATTGTTGTAATTCAGCACTGCATCTTGAGAGATGCACAGTCCTGTTAACTTCTCAGGTGTGTGCAGCTGAACACGAACACTTTACTACTGGTTCAGAATTTCAGGTATCCCCTCTAAAATTCCTTCACTCTCAAATATACAGAAATGTAGCAAGAACGATGTACTGTACAAGTACTGTACTAACCACGAAGTAAGGAGTTAGTGGAATTGGCAACATCTGCATGCTAATCAGGAGTGATCTCTATGCCAGGTCCTATGAAGTTCCATTCCATTTTTCATCATACTGAAAGGCAGTCTGTGGAGTCACATTTTACTTAGTACTGTTTCCCTTATGATTCATTCTGTCCTGCACAGGGCTCTCAGTGTGTCTAGGAAGACATCCAGTTGTTCAGAGCTGTTTTTGTCATCTAAGAGATCAAACCCGTATCCTTAAAGCTACTTTTTGTGAAGGTTTCTTTGTTTTTCCCCACCCCAACATTTCCTTACCAGGGAATAAAAATTAGCCCACTTCCTCTATAGTAAGTTGTGTTTGCTGCCTTTTATTCCTGCAATGTCCAAGGCCCAATTTTCGGGTATACTACTACTAGTGAGTTTATTCCTTTTTTTGTGCAGCTCTCCAGAATTTTAAATGGCACACGTTAGGAGTTTCTAGCACTTTGGTTAGATTGGAATTTTGAATAGATATCCAAAACCAAAAAAGCTCATTTTGCTTGGATTAGAGTTCTGTACTGAGCAGAGACAGATTTTCCAGACTTGCTTTTGTTAAAGATCAGATGGAGGAAAAAAATGAAAGTAGCTTCTCATAGTAACTGTTTCTGGTTTTCACCAAAAGGGGAAAGAGTAGAGTGATCCCAGGGCTACTTTAGCTTCAAGCTGAAAAGTTTTTCCCTCTTCTAATGGTTTTTGTTGTGTTTTTTTTTTAATTTGATTTTGTGTTGTGTTTTTTATTTAGTCAACTGGCACCATCCATACTTTGCTGAATTAAAAAGGAGTACTTTGTCCTTATATGAAATTGTTTATATTTTTGTTTCTTCCAAATCAATGGATAGGACTGCAGTGGAACAAGCTGTCTTAAATGTTGTGCAGTACTATCTATAAAAGCTCCTTATCTTAAGAAGAATCTTTTAGTTTTTAGACTTAATCCTTTTGATGAAATAGAAGAATCTCAAGTCTTGCCCTTATCTTTCCAGGTCTGTGTAGAGCCCTACAGAAGTAGTTTGAGTCTAAGAAACACTGTGGACACTGACTTTCTGACACACTGATTTTCTTCCTCCATGTCCATCTTTTCTTTTCTTACTTAGTGGCAACCCAGATTAATAGTGTCAGAATTCTGTTATGCTGCAAACTACAGTCTGTAGTATGAAATAAATTACTTGTCTTTAAAACAGCATTTTGTTGCTGTGTTAAAACACTTGCCATCTGTTTTAGTGTCATGGACATAGGGCTGGATTCAGTGGATAGTGTTCTGCTTAGAGTTATTCCCTGGTGGTACCTGGCTTAGTACCACAGCCACATTTGTGCTGTGTGGATGTCTGGACAAAATGTTGTGTGTTAGTGTTATCAGAGAGGTTTGGCTGTTTCTTATCAGTTGCTTACCCTTCCAACAGGGGTGAAGCACCATAGCAAAACTCTACTGTCTTTCTAGAAATAATGCCATCACTTAATTTCACTTTTTTTTCAAACACGCTGGGAGACTCCAGATAATTACTTTCATCCATTTAAGGCTTCCGTCAGGTAAATATGTGGTAGTGACTTGGCTTGGCAACACTCCTTTAATGCATACACTGTAAATCATTAGATTTACTTGAGGAATGAAAGTAACAGTGCTCAGTATCATTTGTTTGTCAACTACAGACTGAAGTGCATGCAACTTTGTGCAAGTGGCTGAGCCAAATTCATTTTGATGTTTTCACTGATTGTTTAGATAGAAACTATGCCGTGCTCTACACTGAGGAAATAGGGAGAAAAAAAGAGGGGGAAAAAAAAAAAGAAACTTCTGCAAAATTGAAATCCATTAGAAGGGTAGGAAATCAATTCTTGTAGTTTGCCAAACCGTAATGCCCTTGAAATGTGAGTTCCTGCTCCTTTTTCCCTTTGTGTGCTCTCTTCCCTACACCAGGGAGGCATTCAGCTCCATGGGTTATATAACTGTGACTCGGTGCAGCAGCCAAGTTACCAGCAGCTTTGGAGTTCAGCCTGCTGAACTGCAGCAGAGTGTGAATTCTCCTCAGTGTACTTGGCGGCGGTGCTGACTGCATGGAGGAGCATGGTTAGAAAATAAATGGATGGCTTGGTGCTACACAGCAGCTGTATTTAATGCACTAAGCTGTCGGTTACTGACTTCATGTTGTCAGAGTATTGGTAAACATGCTGAGCAGAGCGCGGATCGGTAAAATTAATAGCTCTGTTTTGCCAAACTGCGTTTAGGCCTTGTCAGATTAGCTTGGAGATACAGCACTCAGTATTCATCTCATGGAAGCAGCAGTCTCTTCCAACAATGAAATAGTCAACAGCGTGTGGCTGCACAGTGACTGGATTGCAGAATGAGCTCTGGTTTGTTTTACTTTTTTTCCAAAGCCTTACAACCTAAATTCCAAAGCTGCTTAATTCAACCTACTTCAACAAATTGCCTCTAAGTGGAAGTTAGTTGTGAGGGCAGGATTGTGACTCAAGAATACATCAATGGATAAATGGAAAACAAATGTTAATGTTGGTATATTCTCATAGATATTGGATAAATTCTAACTTTTTGAAAAGCTTGTTTTGAAAATAAAAGGATGCGGTTGGCATAAAGGATTATGCCAATTTTCAAAGGTGTCCCTAGATAAAACCATTAATTTCTCTGCACAGTGCAGCACATTTACACTTGTAACAACGCGACCCATTCTTTTAAGCAGTACATGTATTAAAATCTTTCTTTTTATTAAAACCTTTCTTTTTTATAAATGCACATAACCTTAACTTTAAGCCTAACCAGCTTTTTTTAGCCACTCTAAATAAAAAACACTTCAGCTTATGGGAAAACTGTGTAAAAGAAAACTTCAACAGATATGGGAAAGGTGAGTAGGTTTGTGTTTCTGTAGCTCACTGTTCCTGTATTTGTCAGACATAACCCTGAGAGTTACAGGAAGTTCAGAAGAGATCATGAAGTCTGTACTAGCCCAGGTTCAGCTCAGTGCCTTTCATTTCCAGCAGTGGCTCAGCTCCTCCAGTGTTCACATGCTTTGTTGTTAAACACTGCTTGTGTGGAAAGCCTCACTCACCACGAGGACCCAAAAGTAGCTCTGTGGCAGTTGTAGAGGTGTTCTCAGCAAGTTAATTCAGATAGGCACAGTTTGATGGGTGCAAAAAAGCCCACATTCACAAAAAATGTATATAAATATACTCCATTAAGTCTGTTTGAAAGTTCCTTGACTTCTTGCCAAAGGGCAGGTGCTTTGTGCAATTGGTATGGGTTTAAATACCCCTGAAGCCATCCAGTATTAGCAACAGTGGGTTGTGGGATCAAAACTTAAAGCCTTTCCTCCTTGTACTACTGCTT
Organism: Centrocercus urophasianus; assembly: GCF_019232065.1. Classification (NCBI taxonomy): domain Eukaryota; kingdom Metazoa; phylum Chordata; class Aves; order Galliformes; family Phasianidae; genus Centrocercus; species Centrocercus urophasianus. The sequence continues at coordinate 15,050,182 of NW_024884789.1, read as the reverse complement.
GTCTTCCCCTCCACCATATATTCATTGAAATTACAGATAGGGGTGACAGCTGTGCAAAAGTGAATGCATGTCAGTTAACATCTCTGTATTAGCATGAGTCATAGTTGGTGTATCTAACAAATGCATGTGAAAATTCTGGTATTAGCATTTTTTGGTATAATTTTCTTAACCATTCTCTCTCTCTCAAAAAAAAAAAAAAAAAAAAGCAACATATATATATGTATATATACCAGGTGAAATCCAGAAACAAAATCCATCACAAACATTCATTATATGCTTGCTATGTTCCCACAACAGTATTTCCTGTCAGGAAATAATGATTTGCTAAAGCCAAAGCTTTTTGTGTAATCCAGTGTAGCATTTTCTACAGAGATGCGATTTCCAGTCAAAACTTCAAAGCCAGACTCCTCAGCTCACTAACTGCTATTACTAAGCAAGATTCAGAACAGAACTAGAACTTCAGTGCTTCATATCCCAGGTGAGTAGCTATGGCCTGGCTATGTCCTAGTCTCTTTAGCTGGAGCTTTCTTTTCTCAGCAGAAATAAGTATTCAAAACATCAGGTAACATAGGCTTTAATTCTGCCTTAACAAGCAATGAGTAATCTGATGGGACCTTAATGCCGCTAGCTGAAAAGTATCCTTTTTAATTTTAATTTCACCTGGGCATAAGGCTGCCTAGAATTCCCCAGGAGGCATCAGACATTCCAGGATAAGGTACAGATTCTTAGCATATGGGTTGTATTAGAATAAGCCCCCAAATATTTGGATGCTGATCTGAGACTTGGATCTGCAAGCCAGAACTGTAAAATTTGCAGGCGGGAGCTTTATCATCTGATCTGCAGTGCTACCACCTTCTGTTCATACTGAGGTGTTGTTAACAAGCTTTAGTATGGTCTGCTGTTGTTGTCTAGCTTGAAGCCTACTCAGATTCCACAAGTGCAAAGACGGGCAGCATGAGGTGTCCAGTTTAAGTAATACAGCTGTCTTCTACATTTTTCAGAGGTTTATCAGCTCTGATAACACGTCACTTGTAGCAGTCCTGTACGGCTGCTGTGTATTTCTCACAATTGTGGTGGATTGGCATACATCTCAAATCAGTGGCAGTCTGCAGCGTGAACTTAGAGGTGGGAAGCTTTCCTTTAAGATAGCAACAAGAAGGAAAATTACTTACTGCTTAGGTTGCTGAGGTGAAATGGAGAATTTACCAAAGGCTTGGCATGTGTAAACGGTGCAGGGGGGTTCAGTGCAGAGGTCTATAAGCTGACCCTGACTGATGTAACTCTAGAAGCAGAAGCCACGTCTTTTCATCAGACCCTACAGAGTAGCTAATGCGATAACCTCAGAAGCAGACCATCTTTCTGGCTGCTGCTATTTCTTTGGTTACGAAACTATTTCTGCGGAGTTCTGTGCTTTCTGAATGTTCAGGCAAAAGTATACTGCAAAGGTTTATTGTCCTGTCTCAGACCTTTTAAAAAGTAATAGGCCTATCTTAAATGGAAATGAAAAAAATGAGTTTAATAGACAAGATAATCTTGACACAGTGAGTATTTATTTGAGTGCCTCTACTTTAGGAAACATATGCTGTCATTTCAAATGTAGATGAGGTTCTGCTTCATCCATTATTTTGTAAGAAGTTTTCTTTCTGACAAGTGTATTACCCACTTCAGTCTTTTAAACAACTTGTTTTATTAACCACACCAACTAATAGCATCCATAATTTACCATCCTGTTTCTTTTTTCCTAATATCCATCCCGTGCTGCTTCTGCCCACAGCAGTTGATTGCCACCACTTGTGACAAAATGCCAAATTTGTTAAAGATAAGCATAAAGATAAGCATGAAGCTGTGGCTCATGAACAAGAAGCAGTCTTAAAAATGTTGTAGTGTATAAATCCCATCAGATGAGCTGTTGGTTCCCTTTTCTTTGAAAGAAGACATTTTTAGTGAATTAAGATAGAAGCGTGCTGCACTGCTAGATGATATGACTGAGAAAGCTGGCATGGCAGATTGTCAATCCACTGAAATGTTGAAGATGGCTTTTAAATAAATGAAAGCTGTGTTTCTGCCATGGTATGAAGTCGTAGCCTGCTTAATTTGCAGAACTGTCTGGTATCCTACATTCTCCCGCTTCTTTTGCCTCCTTGTAACCAGAGGTAGCCAAATTTGGAAATAATGTGTTTGGCTTTTTTGTGTTTTTTGTTTGTTTTTTTTAATAATGAATTCTGCAGGGCAGAGTTTCACGTCAGAAGTGTTACAGTATACTTACGTTGTTTCCATCTGCGTTACGCAATTCTGGTGTCAGCTCTAGAAAATAGATTCCAATGCATGTCTATCTCTGCATCTAGATGACTGTATTAGCAGCTTTGCTAAGTGAGATTCAGTTTTGTAAAGTCCCAGATCTGTTGTGGAATGGATACTTGGACAAATGTCATGAAAATCAAATGAAACATCATTAGTATGTAGTTTGTTGTATGCAAGCCTTTAATAAATGTCAGAGACAGAGCCATCTTTCTCTGTGTTTGGAAAAATACAGCTTTCCTTGGTTACTTTTTGAGAGGGCTTTCCTGAAAGTAAAAAAGAAGTAATGCAAACCATACCCCCAAGCATAATCTTGTCTGTTACAGAACTTTGAGCCATGCCTAAGTTAATAATGTATCAGCCGAACTTCAAAATAGATTAAAAAAAAATCCTTGGGAAATCTGAGGTGATCTCTAGATGACATTTGTTTCCGCAACACACATTTCTTGATAATTCTTCATTACTGAAGGAGCAAACTCCTGTGATATCCATCAGCGTAGCTTAGTGTGTTTGTGTTAGGCACCCCTTGCTGGAGGCTGTATTTGAGCTCTTTGTCAATAGTCTGCACAACAGGAACTCGCATTGACTGTTGGATTAGGCTGCAGCCACTTTGTATTTGGGCTCCAACTGTCTGAGTGACGTGAGGCTCCAGGTGTGCTTTTGTTGGCTTCTGTTAAACCATGACTGTTTTAATACTTTTTAAGCCATTACCTCTCACTGCCTCACAAGTTACCTCTCACATTCTATTACCAAGGTTTAAAGAATCATAGATTCATAGAATTGCTCAGGTTGGAAAAAACCTTCAAGATCATCAAGTCCAACTGTCACCTAACCGTACTACCCTAGAGCCAAACCATGCTAACCTATAGGATATATTTGTATGTTTTGTGCTCTTGAGATTGCACTTTGAGTTCTCTTTCTCCACACTGAATTAAAAGCCTCTGCAACGTGCACCCTGGTTGTTCTCCCTTTGTTTCTAGAGAAATGAAATGCCTGTCTGCTCTGCATTTACAAAAGGATTATGAAGTTTGTTTTAAACAGATTTTTCTGCCTTGGATGTGTGTGTGCATCTTAGGTCACTGATTGTTTAACAGCGTGGGTTAAAACCACTGTTCTATACAATGCTTATTCTACACTGCAAGTTTTAGCCTCTAGCTGAAACTAAGAACATGTATTAAATTAATACATACAAACTTAAGCTTTATGTGTGCTGCAGCTTATTGGCATTAGCGAACTCTGAAAATGAATCCGCCTGAATTAAGTCAAGTGAGCTCCAAACTCAATTTACTGTTTATTTCATTTATTAAAGCACTGTGTTTAAATGTGTTTTTTATAGTTAAACCGATCCTATTCATGTTTAATTCAGATAAAACAGGATATAACATTTTAAATCCACATCCTCATGAAAAAGAATCAAACTTAGCAAAGGCACAAGAATTAGTTATAAAATTCCATTTTTCATTTCAGTGTTGCCGCAGTGAATAAGGTTTGAAAGGGCAGGGAGCAGTACTCAATTCAGTGAAGTGTGACAATTCTTCCATGTCAGTGATTTCAAGCCTAAAGGGGGTGACATCCCGTAAGCACACTCATCCATTTGTGTTTATTAAATTAAAGCCTATGTGAATTTGCAACAACAGACTGTTCATTAACAGGCAAAGAGACTATTGCTTTTCTCGTGGGACTGCTTTGGCTCTGATCCATTGATCCGTTCTTACACTGACATAAATATTAGGGCTTCCTTTTTTGTTGTTGTTTCTCTCCTTTAAAAGATGAGACAATAAGCAGCAGAAAGTGATTTTTGTGCTGGTACTACTTATATCTGCCATATGACATAACTAGCAAGATGAGTTACAAAAAATAATAAAACAGTATGCAATGTACTACCCTGAGGGAAAAAAGATACTCCAATTTTTTCACAAAGATCTGTATTAGCATTGTGCAATAGTTTGCTCGATATGCAGGCGTTGTGAAAAAAATAGGTAAACGCTAACGAGACATTTTTATGTGAATGTTGAACAGTCATTGGAAGCAGCATCTTTACTGTGCCGTGCACTGAACAGAAAGAGATGAAAACAACAGCTGTACCTCAAAGGACGTGCTCTAAGAAGCTGAATGTCAGACAAGGCACAGAGAACATATCCATGTTACAGTTAAGTCAGTCTCTTATAGCAGTAATGCAGATTTCATGTAATTGGAAAATACCTTCTGTGTTATGAAGTAGTTAACTGACTGCCTCTGCACAGCCAGAGGATTACAGAGAAAGGGTTACGGTATTTCTGACCAGTGGGTGAAGTTTGTGGGGAAGGGTAGAAAGAAGGAAGCATTCAGTAGTTTGTGCAAGAAGATACATTTTTTCAGAACAGGATAGTAGGTTTGGGGGTCCCAACAACCATATCACCAGAGAATACAGTGTAAGAGTATGATGAGGGTATAAGTGGAAGGATACAGAAATCATAGCTTTGTTTTTGAGGATGAAAAAAAAAAAATTTGTGAGTGTAGGAGAAGTAGTCAAGAAAGCAGATATAGGGTTTAGAATATAAACGTTGTGTTGAGTCTAAATCCATGAATCCAGAAAGAGAGAGAAATAAAGTGGCAGAGCAGTCATGCACGAGAGGGGTTTTTTGGGTGATAGAAGGTCCACATGGAACTGGCTCACATGGGAGAGCAGGTGTGGTATTCTGCACGGGAAGGTCAGATACAAATCAGTATTTTGCTAAGGGAAAAAATGGATGCAGCAAGGTAATTGGGCTGATTATTGAGTTTGAAGCTGCTGAGAATGAGTGTGTGGGATTTTATGATGGCATAGCCAGCAATGAGTCAGAGAAGAAGGCAAAGCCAACAGAAGGCAAAGCCACATGAAAAAGAGGGTGCGTCAAGCAATGGAAGGCATAGTTTGGTCAAGTTAATGGGGCTTCCTGGCTGTGATTAGTGTCAGAGGACCTTCTGGGTATTTTAATGTAAATAGAAAAAAAACCACCAAAAGCCTGTCAAAATGAGTAAACATTTCATTTAGCTATGAAACTAGATGTAAAATGTGGTGGATTCCTGAAAGACCAACATAGTTGTGTGTTTAAATGAGAGAACAGTCTGGATGAACAAAACTGACTACTCTCAAACTGAATATTAATGTCTTTTTTTAACTCCTCTTTTCATAAACATGAGTAAGAAACCTGGTTAAAATGAAAACTGAACTAAGTTATGTGTTTGAGAAGAACTGTCTGATGTATAGCAAGGTTTGTCAGTTCATGCCTATGCATCCTTCCTTGGTTTTGGCACTAAATAGAAGTTAAAATATTTAAGAAACTTGAAAAAGCATCAAGTTCTGCCACCAAAAAACAGAATGAAGTACACCCAGAAAACTGTATTTATCTATGATGCCTCATAATTATGATTTCTGTACTGCTCAGTTGCAGCCACTCCCGCACAGTGAAATACGAGGCCCGAATTTTGTAACAGCTGTTATTTTGTAAAATGGTCATTAACAGTGTTTTTTCCCCCTTGTCATGTAAGGGAAAGTCACAAATGCTGCCCAGTAAATGCCAGTATCCAACCTCAGATGTACACAAGATCTGACTTGTTCCATTCTCTCGAGGTACTTGTATCTATTCATTGAGTAGTGCAGGTTTAGAAATGACTGATGTACTGTAAAGATTCCTCATCTTCTGTTGAGCTGTGCAGAGAGCTTGGAAAATTTTCTGATGTGAGCACCTTGAATTAGATGCCTGGTGTTTGGAGAGGCTGGGTGTATAATTCTGAGCTGGGATGTGTCTCTTCTATTACACGAGTGAAAGTCAACTTATTCTGGCAGTACTGTTGTTTGTAGAGCCTTTTTTGCTATCAACTATTAGAATAAAGACCAGTTGGGTCAGCAGGCTCTGCAGTAAGCAAGAGAGAGCACAGAGTCCATCCACATGTTCTGTGAGCTGTTGTTAGTTTGCATGCTGATACGTGTGAATTTCCAGGCAAGGAATGTTTTGTAGCAGCTTTTTCAGCCTGAATAGAAGAAGTAGTGATAACCCAGCATCAAGCTTGATGAGTAGACAGTGCGGCTTCCTTTTTGCATCCTCAGAAAATTACAGAGCATCTCCTATTTCAAAGAAATCCTGGGAGCTGGTAAAAGATGAGCACCTTCAATAAACAAAAGCTGTATGCAAAATAAGGGACTTTTTTACAATCACAAGATCCTAGTAGCTTGTGTCAGATTTGAAGTTTCTAAGGCTTCAAACTTGACCTGTCCACTATCAGCCTTCCTCCCAGCCAGCCTTGCTGAGTTACTTGTCTTGAGTTTTATTACAAGCTATGCAGTCCAGGGTATGAAACAGATGCACTTCTTTGTCATTTAGTGACCTCTCTTCATAAATGGACTGAAAAGAGTCAGTAGATTTGAAAAACAAACATTATTTTCTTTTATATTCATGTAACCTGAAGAGAAGAGGGGAAAGTAGGAGAGACAGGGCAAAAAGGCTTTTGCATTCGAGGTGGTGATGATGTATGTCCTACGGTTTTGCTATTTGACACAGGTAAGCTTGGCTTTCCAGTGCCATTCTTAGTGAATTATTTTGAAAGTGGCACATCTTTGGACATATTCTATACTGCTGTGTATTAAATTGTGTAGTTATTCAAGTTTTCAGCTGCTCTGTAATTGCGTGTCTGATTTTTTAATTGTAAATGTTAATGCCAGGATATTTTTGATACTTATGTGCATTATGAAAATACTTTTCTGCATGGCTGTTTTTCTAACCCCTATGAGTTGGCAATGACTTTATTTTTGCAATCCGTGCAACACGATGATTCTGCGATCCTTTTTATTGCTGACTCACTAATCAGTGTTGAAAGTGTTTTTGTTTGTTTGTTTGTTTTTAAAAAAGGTTTCCTTAAACTTTTAATACCTAGCATAGAGGGTGAGGAGAGTTAGGAAGTTTCACCATCTTCACTGGCTTTTTAAAAAGTGCTGAAGTGTTTTGGCTGTTAAAGAGCCTTCTTCCAGAATGGATTTCACTTAAAGCTTCGGGAAAGCTTTGATATGGGATTTTTAATTCCACTGTGTTCAGAACATAGTTTTATGTGAGAAGATACGTACTTCATGGCTGGAAAGGAGAATGTGGATACCTAAGGTTTTGGAGGATGCACAACAAGGAGTGCAGTACAAATGAGTCCATTTGCTATTAGTGATCTTTGCAAAAAGGAGAGCACCTTTTTTTTTTTTTACAGGTTGAGAAAGCTGCTGCCCTACAGAAGGTTTTGATGTGGGTTGAGCGTGAACGTTTGTTGTCTGGGAAAGAACTGGCAATTTAAAACAGGGAAAATAGGAAAGAGAATATGCAAAATAAATACCATTTCACTTAATCTTTTTTTTTTTTTCCATTTCTTTTCAAAAAAGCTGAGGCTTTGCAGCTGCCGCTAAGAAACAATAACACAGGACCTGAAATATAAAAGGGGGGTTGGTCTGAATGTACGAATGTGTTTGTGTTGGTGTTTAGATAGCTGACTGTTTTTATCTTGGTGCTTCTAGTAAGGGCGTACTTATACCCAGTCAAACCATGAAAACAAAATTGGTGCTGCATCAGCATCTTGGCTGCAAATAAAACTCAAAACAGATTATGGGACATGCTAGGAATACAAAATAAGGTTAGAAATAATGCTTCAGCTGTGAGTTCTTCAGGCTGTGGAAATAATAGAGCATAATTTAGTAGAAGAGGAACTAGGGAGTCAGCACGCACAGGAAAAAAAATGAAAGGAGCAAGAAAAATGAAGGGAAGTGGAAATAGATGTAGGGGAAGTTTGGCAAGTCTTGTCAGTAGTAAATTATCATGCTGGCTGCATGGAAGGACCAGAAGGGATTTAAAGAAGAGCTAGAAGTAGTTCTTGAATAAAGAGAGCAGTGATTGATCTTTGTGGGAGAGCAGCATGGAAAGTCCCCAAAAAGACACCAAATATACATGGAAGCAGAGTGCATCTGTTAGCAGCATACAGGTGACCCAGCACAGTGCAGGTGTGCATTACAGGCTATTTACAGACTGTCCCTTCTTTCTGTGAATGCCGTGGGAGACAGGAGGCCTGCGATCCCCTCACAGAACCATGTGCCTCCCTTTCAGTTTCAAGTTGTCATTTACATGTAAAAGTACTTCATAATGCTAAGGATTAACTTTGAATGCTTATTTAGTTAGATTGTGCTTTTTTCTTTAATTAGACATTACACTTTTTTTCAGTGTAACCCTCCTCAGTGTTACGGGAAGCTATCTCAAGAAATAGCATCGTACTGTATTTAGTGTAGAAATGTTGGTTTTCTATCAGTCACAGACCTCATTTCTACACATTGGGTGAGATTTGAACCCATTGTTTCAATCAATGTAGTGTTTCAGAAAGGTGCTGTAAAAGTCAGCAGCACAGCAGAGGAGCAGGGACCTCCCATCATCCCAGAAGAATCATGGCTTGGGGTTTCAGGAGCTCTCCTCCCTGCACTTCTGCTCCATATGCAGACATCTGCTGTGAACTGAAAGCAGCGAGCTCAGTGTGGTAGATGAGCACATACTTGAATTTATGGTATTTGTCAAAATGCCATAACAAAGAATGAAGCTGAAAATATTAAGTGAAACTGATTAATGCAATTCTGCTGCTTTGAAAAACGGTTACAGCATGCCTGAGTTCTTAGTGTCTGATTTCTCTATCATATCTGAGCTTTTCTAATACATGTTTCACTGAGACCAAAATGAATTTCCAAAATTCTTTGCTTTACGAGCAATGTTGGGGTGTGAATTTTTAACAACAGATTATCTCTTTTTATTAAAACAAAAGTAAATGGAGCTACATTTCCAAGCATCTGGAAAGATGAGGCCCTGTAACCAGAGCCATAGCTTTTCTTTATTCCATTATCCAGGTTTGCTGTCTGGGGAACATCGTACACTATAATTCTAGTCCTGCCAGTAGCAAAATAGGGAAGACAGCCAATTGAAAGAGAGGTGTAAATTCAACCTTCAAACAGTGTAATCTCACAGCAACCATCATGTTAAGTTTAGAAAACCTAAAATCAGTATGAAGCCTGGTGGGAGCACTGGCATCTCTGAATAGGGTTCAGTCTGTGAGGTGCAGAGTGTTGCAATCTATTAAACAACGTGTTACAGTAGTCAAGTCTACATATTACAAAGTGGGGGATTAATCTACACACATCCACACAGGAATCTTAGATGCTTTCAAATGCTCCTTGTCATCTGAAAACCAGTCAGCAGGCATCGCCTACATATTTCACAGCAGTCCACCTATCTGGGCATTTCAGTATGAAACAGGAAACCTTTTCAAATGATAGTGAGACATTGCAGTGTCTTGCATTCAAAGTTGTAATGCCAGTGGTGCTTTTCTTCTTGTTTGTTGAAATACATGTATGTGGAGAAAATATGTGCCTATATTCACTGATGGGAAGCTGACCAAGCCAGTGCTGGCTAATCTAGAGTGAGATTTTGTACCTCACTATCACAGGTAAATAGCACATCTAAAATTTGTGTAGCATCTGATGTAACAGTAATGCTCTTCTAGCAATAACTGTAATAGAAAGAGGAATTGATATGTTCACAGGTAGTAACAACTAGAAAGCTACTAAAACACTTGTAAAGTGCCCAAAAATCTGATTGTGTAACTGCTCACCAGTTTTTTCTGTGGTTTGTGGTAGGATTTTTTTGGTCATATTTCAAAGGAAAATTGTTTAATTTTCTGGATGCAATTTATTTTGGGGTAGAAAAAATTTAAACTTGGATTGTCTGCTCAGCATCCATCACTAGCTTGAGAAACAGTGATATAAATGGCTCTTCTGTTTGGTTTTGTCTTTAGTACGCAGTGAGAAATAATTAATGCTTTCCCAGCTGCATTAGCTAAGATAAACAGTATCCAAAATATCACTGCAAAAATAGTCAGCCTTATAAAGTTATTACTGGAGTTTTTAGAATGAAGGGTGTAGTAAATTTAAAGTACATTTAATTTCGTATTTGTTCTACTCTTGCCCAATTAAGAAGTGTTCACCTCTTTTGCAGCAGCAGTGGTGCAGAAATTTTAATGCCCAAATTAATATCATTATTACTATTGAATCCTTTTTTACCCTTTCCCGAGCATTAAATCTATTCAAATATAAAGGAATAAGAAAATTCCAATTACTATCAGTATGGTTTTTCTTACATATAAGGCAAACACACATTGGTCCTTAAATGAAGTGTGATGTTGATGCAAATCTGTACAACTAATGATAAACTGGCAGTTCTGCTACACCATTTGAGTCATGTTTCCAGGAAATCTTTAAACACACATGGCAAGTGGAATCTCTCTTGTTAGCTTTGATCCTGTGGTAGAGGAGACCCTGTTGGTATAGGTGCCTGTAACCCACTGATGCCATGAGTGCAGCAGTCATGGTTCTGCTATTTCGCCCTAGCACCACTACTCTGTTAGTAAATATAAAATAGTAAACAGAAAGTGTGAGTTGTGAAAGTGTTAACGATGTGCAAAGTAAAATAGCCTGCTGTAAAGGGTATAGAGTAGAAAAAATGGGAGAAATAATAATATAAGGAGCTGGCAAATACAATGTGCTTGGAAGCTGAGGTTGTTTACTTTGGAGAGTGAGATGCTGCAGAGCTGTGTTGACTGTCCCTGCATGTGCTATAAGCAAACGAGTTAATAATTGAGGAAAAGTCTTTCAGAACTATGTTTCAGATTATAGCTATAAGAGAGTTTGATCTGTTCTAGCCAGTTCACTCTTCTCTCTTAATTAGGTTTCTATTCTTACAGCGAGGGATATGACCTTCTCAGCCTGGGAAGCAAACTGATTTCCATACTCCTTAATTTCACAGGAGTTATGCATGTGTTGCCACAGATAACTCTCACGAACAGGGAAGAAAGTTTAAATGGTTGAGAGACCTGCTTAACTCTGTGCACTAGGCACAGGCCTTATTACTGCTTGTTTGCCTGTGGAGTTCTCCTCCACCCTGTACATCTTCAGTGCACGTTCTCCCTTTGAATTGGACTTGGTGGTTACTCACAGGGAGCCTCTGCACTTGCATCTATCTACTGCATTTCTTAATTTCTTTTGGAAATACTCTATTCTCTCACCTTATTAATGTTAAAACAAAAAAAAAAAACAAAAAAAAAAGAAGGAAGATTTTATTTTTTTTCTCTATTGCTAAAGGCAGCAGAACAGTGAACTTCTTGGTAGAGTACTGTGCCTTCCCCAGCGAGTGAAAGCTAAATTAGTTCTGAGGTGCTTTCACTCAGTGGAAGCATAATGAGAGACACCAGCCACCTCTCCATTAATAACGTGTCAGTCACATTGGGAGCAGCATACAAAGCCTGCTGGGAGAGCAATACCACCATCAGAAGCAGGTAGAAAGCAAGAAATAGGCTTAAGAGAACGGATACACAGGTGTAGATCAGGGCTGTAATGTTAGAAGATGTGATTTTTGTCTGATGATAAAGAGTGACTCAGCCTGACTGGAAAGGCCAAGTCAGCGCTAACGTGTAAATCACGACTGCAGCATTACAATAGCAGTACTTCTACAGCTCAAGAAGAACTGGCAATGTTTAGGGCATGGACTGATTTTTTTCTAAATGCCTGTTAATTTTTATTACTTGTTCACAGCTTAGTATTACTTATTACTTGCCTTATAAAACCTGTGTGGTTCTGAGCTCAATAGGCCAGCTCCTGTGTGAAACTGCTGTATGCATCCAACACAAGGTGCTAGAAGAACCTGAGCATGATCTCTGTTATTAAGATCCCCATAGTGTTTCTGCTTCCTTATCCTGCATTCATTCTTACATGGGAGTGGTTAGGGATTGAGCATCCAAGTAAGAGCACAGACAGCAGATTCCTGCACTTTGTTCTTTCTTTTGCCTTTCCAAGCCTGATAAACAGCAGTGTGAAAATTTCTCTATAGCCACAAGAGTACTATTAATATTTAGGCTTGCATGTTAAACCTCAAGGAGCTGTGGACCTGGCTAGGGTAACCCCAATTTTCTGCTAAACTACAGAGAAAATGAGAGAAAAGGACAAAGTGTGCCTTCTGCTGTAGATGCAGTAATAGCCTTCATATTCTCCTGGTCCTCCTGAAACATCTGCTGTGTCTGGGAACCCAGCTTTAGGTTTTGGGTGGTTGGTTTGTTTCTGATTCTTCTGATGTTTCTGGTTTTATCTTTTTCCATAGAAAAATGACTGTGTTAGAACCATGAAGGAAAGAGCTGGATCTGTTTTCAGTTGCAGACTGTGTTATAGAAGATAGACTTTCTCTTTTGTTTTTCCTTGCCTCCAAAGATATTTCTGAATCTGTGTCATCAATCTACAAACTCAGTGAGTGGTCCTAAGATTTCTTGGACTTCTGTGTTAGTTGTGCAGTGTAACATAGGTTTGCATAACTGGTTACACTGGAGAGAGAACTATTCTTCGGATTCTGTAGTCCGGAAACTTGGCAATTTGCTCAAAATCAGATGCAGCAAAATGACTCCTACTGCCTCTATTTTGGTGTTATTTATTACTGGGGATGTTTTTCTGACCTCTGAAAGTTACAGTACTTAGAGCATAAGAAGCAGAGATCACAACTTAAAATGAGCATACAGTTAGGCATGGCTGTGTCCTTTTAGAGTCAGCCACAACTCTAATCAGCAAAATAGCATTGTGAATGTGTCATTTGTTGAATTTGTTAGACCTTGTTTAGTAGAGAGGAGAAAGAGCAGTGGTTTATGTTATTTTAATTTAGTCCTTTCAGATAAATAATCTTGGGTCATACGCTACAGAAACTGCAGAGACTAAGGAATGAACTTAGGTATATTATAAATTGCAAAAGCATCATATAAAATGGCATTCATTAGAGTCATTTGACTCCTGTTATCTGAAGAAATAAATACATGGTTCCTTGCGTTGGCTAGTACACATACACATTAAGAGATCTCAGCCTTGTGTCCAAATTATGCCAATCTTACATCATTTTTGGTGTTGCCTGTGGTATTTGATAAAAGGCTTTCAAATGGTGGAAGTACTAGTATGTACTTTATGATTACTGAATTAGCTTCTAATGGCTTAAAAGCACATTAGAGACATAAATTGGGCATTACAGCACAGTGCCCTCAGCTGTTACCTTAAAGTAGTGTCATCCGTCTTATACACTCCTGTGTATAGGAGTCTGAGGCTGGAGTTTCTCCTGTGCAGAAATGCCAAGCTGGTGTAGGGATTAGCATTGTCTTCTGCTTATGAATCAGGAAGAGTAAATTTGGTTTTGTTGTTGGTCACTGAATGCAGGCTGAAGAGTCCATGGTTTGTCATAGATGACATGGCTATTGCCATAGATGAGACTGTAGATCCTGCTTTACATGGGAACAAATGAATCATGAGAACTTCTTACACCTTAATTACATCAGTGACAGTTGGCTGTAGCCAGTACTGTGGAGGATCTTTATCCTAATAGTTTTTGTTACTTTGGCTGTAAGGTGCACAAGCATGAGCAGAGAGGAGATTTACAGAATTGAACTGTCAATTGTTCTACAGAATTGAACTGTGAATTTTTCAGTGCTAGTTGGCTATCCAACAATACAGGTGTTAAAAAATAGCATTTTCTGTTGTGAAAACCTTGGTGACAGATCAATCTGTGTAGCATTTTGGCTGTGTTTCAGATTGGAATACTTCACTGACAGGGGGTAAGACCAAGGGCTTACAAGGCTTGAATTACAGAACGCTGCTCATTTTAAATGTGGAAATTCTGTAAAAGTTGTGTCTTCTATACACTGTTAAAATCACCAAGCAATCAAAATGAAGGATATGTAAAGTAAATCTCTGTGTTTGTTTTGTGTGGGGGGAGTTTGTTTGTTTGTTTGTTTGTTTTCACATTATCCTTTATGATATCACTGGTTTTTCACGTATCTTGCATATGGAGAGCACTGTACAAATCGTACGTGCAACATTGAAGTAGTCGACATTGGGATACTCAGAGGTTTTAATGTTATATTCTTAACATAGGCAATATAAATATCTGTAAGCAAACTGAGCATTTAATAAAGGTGACCACAGATGAGACATTTTTAATACAGTAACATGATGGGCAACCTTCATGATTATATGGCAAAAGGAATGAAGTAATACGCTTCTTATTAAGTGTAAATGAGATTAATACTGACATGTTGTCTTACTTACGCAGAAATTATAGACATGGGGAAAGAAAAAGCACAACAAATTATGGTATGTCTGTGCATTCATACTTGCATGTCATCAAAGCGCTGTAGTGTTAATAAAAATGAGAGAAGCAAACAGGAAGAAGGAGGAGCGGTAGGTTTGTAGATTATGCTTCCAGCTTGTCTAGTTATGTTGTGTTTATGACACTTCAGGAATGAATTGTGTAATATTTGCCTTTGTGTGGTCTCCATTGTTTATCACCATGATCACTTCCATCTACGTGGAGGGCTTCTGTCATTTCATCAGATGTAGAAACAGGAAAAAGCCTTTTATTTTTACCTTGGTTAAGAGAGGAGCTGGGTACATCAGTGTATCTTGACACTGCACACTTGATCAAATACAGTAAGTAGTAGGTGCAATACTATTCAACTTCTAGCCATGCAGAATAGCTGTGAGAGCTGATGTTCTCTATGATCATACTTAAATCGGATGGAGTTAGATTTAGTGACTACGCAGTAACTCTTCATACTTTGCATTGTATATTGAGGATAAAGCATAAATATACAATGAAGTCGTTAATAGAGCACTGGGAAGAAATAAAATAACGGATGATGTTAGGCCTAGATTTACTTCTTATGATAAAATCTGTACATTTGGAAGATTAGATAATTTAAAAAGAAACAAATCTGCCTTTTTCAAATTGCAGAAAGTGTCAAGGACTCAATACTGTTTGCAACAGTGGCATGCAAATACGCACCACTCCTAGTTATTGTGCTTACCTCAGCTTATGAAGCTGGCAAGGCACAAAGGATGCTACGATGGCATGTCAAGATGTAAAACTGAAGGTGGTGTTAAATCAGAAGCAGCTATGTTAATTTGCCTCCATTAAAGCATTTGGAATGGAAAGTAGATGTCGACATTGGAAGGAAGAAAAAACAAGCAGGAGTCATTTGCTTATTTCTGAGAAGTTGGACCCCGTCCCAACTTGTGTTTATCCAGTCAGCTTGAAGCAGCAGTTGTTTAAGAAGTGCCTACTTTTCCGAAGGAAATGTAAATGATTTGTAGGTATTTTGTGTGCAAAGATTTAGCAGTGATCACAAACCGGCTGTGCTAGCTGGGCGTTGTGATTAACGTGGTGAATGGTTGTTTTCCTGCATTTAGCCTGCTATCAGCAATCAGTATAAATCTGCTAAGTACAGAACTGGTCTTTGTACGCCTTTTAGAAAGCTGTCTTGTCCTAAAAAGCAACACGCTTATAATCCTGTGGCTTGATGCCAGTAGGAAATTGTGCAGGAGTCAAGGGAGGAGCCACTCAGAGTTTCTGAGTGCCAGAGAACTGAGATGGATAGTGTTGGGTCTCTTGGACCATCTGTATAGGGTTTAACTCAGTGCCCTTGCTTCCATTTCATGTAGCAGGAGCGTATTATTTGTCTCACTGGCTGTTGGCCCTATAACATCCTCCAGTAGAAAGTAAAACACTAGTTAAGCCTGTATTCCAGTACTTTTGGAAAGGTCTTTCCAAAAAGCCTAATCCTACTGAAAGGCTGTGTATATTGCCTGTGTATATTGTATATTGAAATATTGTATATTTCAGACAACTTTCGCCAACTTTCAGATGGCGATAGGTGTTTTGGAAACTGATTCATCCTGGTGACTCTTTTTATAGAATATTTTATAAAACTACTGTCTTTATTTCTAAGTTCTTGCTCTCGTTTACAAGGTCAAGCCTAATGTTTGGGTTGTTTTCCAAACAGTGATCCACTGACACATTTTGTCCTAATTTCTGATGTCACTTAAATAAACTGGAGAGGAGGAGATTTCAGAACTCAAATGTTTTCCTCTTGTGTTGTGCTCTGCTGCAAATTAATTTGATACTCTTATGTAAGTGTAATGACTCCAGTTACAACATTGGGAACAGATAGAAATAACAGAAAGGAACGTTCTGGGTAGTGAAAGTGAGTCAGTGGAACAGACTGTTGGTCAGAACTTGAATGGGAAAACTTCTGAGACTGAGTTACCGAACTCACTTGGGCCAGTGTTTTTGCTCACACCACTGGAGATGTAGCTGATAAAGAGCCAGGGGCTTTTGCTCACTACAGCCTACTAACACTACTTGTGTGTCTTATGATTCTATTTTGGGTAAGAGCTGAAGAGTCCTGGGTTTTCTTGTGGAAGTTGATAGAAAAAAATCCTGTATTGCTTGATCTTGTTCTTCCTCTGTTTATCTGCATTTCTAAGAATTGAATAAGAGCTCACACTGACACTTCATATCTCAGCGGTCATCTTTCTCAGAGTAAACAAATTCATAAACGTGAGTAAATAGGCATGGGCCTATGCTCTGCTCTCTAAGATTTCTCTTTGATTAATATTGTTTTGAGACTACTGGCAGCTGTTTCTTTAAATCTTTTGAGTGCATTTAAGTTCATCAGCTAAAATGTAACCTCCACATCTTTCATTCAAGTGGAGATTTTCCTTGCAGTTGCTTGACATTTGTAGGTTTTCGTTCTGCCAGTGGTACTCAGCTGTGTGTACCGTTTTCCTTTTGCAGCCTGTAGCAGAGCTGTTCAGTGTGAATTGCTCAGGCATTTAGGGGAAGTTTCACAGGGAGTTTTGTATATACAAAATGCACAGAACTTTTTGGGAACCCCAAATTTGGCTTTTGTCTCCTTTTTGGTTTTAATTAAACAAAAGTTCATGCAGTGCAATATGTGTTGTCTTGCAAATGAGCAAATGTTCTCTGCAGTGTGCTGTTACCTTTTTAGCATAATTTCCACTGGATAAGGAAATATAGGAAGAGGGATTACAAAGCACAACTATGCATTTGAAGGCCTGATGGAACCTAGTCTGAGCTGTTAGACCTTTGCTTTTTTTCTTGATATGAATTAGTAGTGTATTATTACATAAATTATCTCACTTCTTTGTTTTTTTGATCCTCATATTCAGTCATTCCCCTTCTTCTCTCTCCACTGGAAGTTATGATAGTAATCTGACTCACAGAGCTATCATTTTTACACAAGTAGGAGAGAAAGATAATTAGAACTTCCTTGAAAAGTGATGCAGTGTGATGAACCTTAGCACTGTTGTGGTACTTTACTCAATCGTATCCCAAAAGAGCATCTCAATGAAACCACAACTTGTGAAAGTGAAACTAAAAAGGGACTTCATACCTGACAGCACAGGGAGACTTTGTTTCTGGAAAAGACGGGAGATAAACGAATTAGACGTCCAGTCAAACATCCCCAAAAATTTACCAAAAAGGAAGTGGTGAGATGCTGCAGATAAACAGAAAGTCCAGAGTCAGGAAATGAGACATTCAGCGAAAGGTGTCACAGGCGCAAAACAACATTCACGAAACAGTAAAAATGCCACATGCCTTTGTGGTTGTGAAAGCATGTAACAGTGGCCTGAGATGCTAAGAGGATGCCCCTCCAGCAATTTTACTTGATTTCTTTTAGCCTCTGTATTGTGTGCAGAACTAGCTTGCAAGGTTTCAGTATGGAAAAGGAGAAGAGTAAACCCCTGGGAATCTTAAGGGAAAGCAAAAGAGATTAGGGGAGAGGGAAGATGTATGAAATTGGCACTCCTTGGCAGCCCACAGCTAGAATCATGTAGAAGATCCTCTACTTTTCCCAGGACCTGTTTAGTCAATGTCTTGAGTGTGCCAATTTTTTCTTTTGCAGAGGTCAAACCAGTACAGTTAAGTCCACAAATTGAGTATTGTGCAGCAGAGCAGGGCCGTTACTGTGGGCTTGGTAGACTAGCCTACAGAATGCCTCCTCAACTGGTGGTGGTTTGTGTCTTCAGGACAGTTGGCAGTTTGAACTCTATGTAACAGATGGAAGAAGAGAAAGACAAAGAAAAAAGCATCTACTGTCACATTCATACTGGAACTGGAATTACAGCAAGGAGTGCCTCAAAAATAGCCAAAAAAAACCCCAAGGAATCGAAAACTATGGTTGTTTTCTCAGGGGATGAAAAAAAGATGATGTTGAGCTGTGGACCAAAAAGAGAGTCAGATGGTATCTCTGCTGTGCTAGACTGGACAGGTGACTGAACTATTAGTGGGTAACTTTTGCTGTTTTCTTAAACATTAAGTGGGAGTACACTAGAAAGTGGTATTTGTAACTAACTTGAGTCAGGGTATTGCTATGAGGTCTTGCTGCAGGAAGAGGAAGAGAGAAGGTGCTTCTCAAACAACATTTCTGCTGCTTAAAGAGGACACGTTTCCACTAGGTGTCTGCCCCTTATGATCCCTATAATAACTCATCACTAAACATAGCTTCCTTTTTCTCCAGAACTGCTCCAGTAAAATAGAGCATACCTTTGTAGCGTTGTCCCAGACTCAGCATGAACATTCCTACCTCCTCACGTTCTAGAGGGTCACAGGCTCTGTAGCTTACTGCAATCTGTGCTCCATCCATTTTCACTCCTTTGGGGCATAGGGGTCAGGGAACAGAACAGAAGTTTAAGGTCTTTGTTTCCCACCTTCTTATCTCAGTGACAGGTGTCGTACCAGCTTTGCAGCACCCTAGCTTATGGAAGCTCTTGGCTTTTCAAAATTTTCAGAATTGTAAAAAGTGTCAAATGCAATATGGATAATATTTTAAAAATTTATGATTTAGGGAGAAAAATCTGTATCAATTATGTAACAAAGCCCTTTTTCTGTTGTTCCAGATGACTATATTGCTAGAGGATTGGTATCTACATTTATGTTTAAGGGGGAAGTTAAGGAAAGGAATCTCAGGGAGGAGGAAGAAGAGCCTTTCATTATTGTTTTAGTAGGACTGAAGGAAATCAGCCAACGTACTTCATAATGAATGTGATAGCTGCCAGTGAGAGTAACACAAGCTGGTATTCTGCTGCTGCTGTTCAGAACAGATAGCTTCTTTTACAAGGAAAAGTAATAATTTAGACGTGGGTATCTGTAGCTCTAAGAAGCTGAAACAGAAGGTGGAACATTGAACAAGTGTTCTAGTTAAAAATCTAAGGATGCAGTGTGTAGGGATCATATGATGAACGGCCCTTGCTAAAAGGTGCTTTGATTCCTTTTTTTTTTTTTTTTCTTTTTCTTTTTTTTTTTTACTACAAAATGCGTGTTTTGTAATGAGCTCCTATGTTTGGCAAGTACAGGGTTGGTTTTTTCAGTGTATTTGAGAACCACACTGTGCCAGAAAGTAGTAAGAGGATCTAAGGTAGTCATACCTCTGAAGTGACCTCTGGAGACTAGACAGGATGAGTGTAAGATAGTGGAAAATGGCTTTGTAACGTTTTGTGCGGTAGATCCAGTCTCTTAGTTAGAAACAAGAAGTTGAACTTCATGTGGTCTACTGGGGAAAGTTAATTTAAGGTTTTTTTAGGTTTTTTTGGTCTGGGTTTTTTTTTCAGATGGAGGAAGAAATATCTAAATTTCAGTTAAATTGAAATCCTCAGGTAAAAAATTCCTGAGAATATTGCTGTATGACTGCCACTGTCTTGGCCAAAGTATTAAAGACTGAGCAGAATAAAAAGGATGGATTACCTGATCTTAGTGAGTTCCTGCACATTTTGCTAGGGACTAACAACCTCATCTGTTACTCTTTGCTAAGGGACATTGTGGACCAAATTACTAATGAAAATGCCACCAACAGGAAATGACAAGTGATGATAAATTGGCCTTAGTGTGCCTGATCCTTGACAAGCATGTCTGCCATCTTACTGCAGTTATTATGTGCGTACCAATTGTGTGGCCCATTAGCTAACTGAGTCTGCAAATCATCCTCCCTATCAAATCAGCCACTGTTAAAATAACCAAGACTAGGTGGGCTATCTGCTGGTAGGCTTTGAACTGATGGTGGCAGGAGGGAGACCAAGTGTGTGATTTAAGATGCTTTATCTATATGTAGTAGTTTGGGTGATCCTGATCGAAAGGGCGTTCACTGAAAGTATGAAAAAGAAAAACTTAAAAACTCCCTGTGTCACTAACCACAGAGAGATTTTCTGGCAGCCTACAATCTTAGCAGCTGTGCTCTCACGATTGAATTTGACTTTAAACAACAGCCATTATTCAAAGAGATTTTGGGGTTTATGTGACATAGCTCCAGCCCAAATGTACAGAATAATACTTTTATAAGTTCTGTGTCGTAATAACCTTCTCTCACATATGCTGGTATTCTCCATTCAAAGTTAGAGAGATTTTTTTAGGAGAGGTTTCTTAATGCAAACAGGCATTTTTCTCATATTATAGATTCTTCCTGACTGAGCGCCACTGGTATACAGGAAGCGAGTGTCTGTCTTCAGACTGCTCTGGACAGAACCTAGCAGTTCATTGCTTAAATATAGCAAAGCGTTTTTCAAATCAGTAGAAGGCAAGCTGTACAAGAAGAATGTGCATCAGGTTAGCCACGGATGAAATAAAAGCAACCAATTTTTTTTGTGACATGGCTGCTGTAACAATAGGAAACGCTAGGACTTGTGATTTTTTTTGAGAGTGAATATTTGCATAGCTACTAGCAGAAGGATATTGTGTAATCTCTGTTAACTGTATGACTAAAAGAAAACTTGTCTTGCACTGATTTTTGCATCTGTGCTCAGGCTTTGAGCATGCTTTTGATGAAATTTCTGTTATCTTCTATTTGCTGTGTTTTGTTTTGGACTGGGAAGCAGATTTGGAGTACATGAACTGGATTCTTCTCAGATGAAAGTAAATGGCAAGATGTGTTTGAGGGGCACATTCAGTGAACACGCAAACACCAGTGAACTTTGAGCCCCAGGGATTGGACTGGAGCTGGTCTGATGTACCAGCATAGAAAGGACAGCGTGGGTGCCAGAGCTGTCAGTGGAAACTGCTACTCTACAGACCTGTTCCCAGTGCACTATATTACTTTTTACGTAAACATAAACTGAGGCATGATATAAGGCCAATATGTTATGGAGTTTATTTTTATGTTAAAAAACAGGTTCTGTCATTAAAAAGCAATCCCTGAAGCCTCTGAAAACTGTTAGAGCTTCTCAGTGGGACATGGCTCAGGGGCTAGGTTCCAAACCATTTCCACTTCTGACCTCTTTGTTCAAGCTGACTGCACATAATTTATCTTACCAAGTCATCATGGCAGAATCTAAATAACATTTTGAATTCATCTGCCCTTATATTCCTCTTTTAGCTTTAGGTGTTTTTTAATTAGGATGGGACTATGGCAGATAATGCACAGAAGAATGTGCTATGAGTTGCATGGTTTTTCTGTTGATCTTTGGAGAGCCAAGCTGTGTGTTACAGTCGATAGCTTTTCTGTTGCATCAAGCAGTGTAATATGTCATGGGGTACATGGGTAACAAGTTATAAATGTTTAGGATGCTGCCCTATTTGATGCTCAGAAATTATTACTGCCTGATGGTCGTTTCGTTTCTTCCAGAAGTGAATTGGTAATGGGAAAACAATACCTTTCAGATTTCCCTATGAACTGACTTTGCAAACACTTGCTGTGAAATCTGAAAGAAATGAACTCTTTAGAAGATGCAGTGCATGGCAAGGAGAAGTTAACAGGTTATTATTGTTCTCATAGGTACAGACTTCCTTTTCATGTGCAAGATGGAGAAAGAAACTAGTTCCTTGTGAGCTGGTGAATAAATAGGGTTAGCAGTCATTGGTTACCTTGTTGGTAATCTTCAAATTGGGATCAGAAGGGAGGGGAGGTAGTGGAACTAATTTGAAACTAGAGCTGTTAGGGAAAATAGATGCATCTGTTCAAAGAGTATACATTTTTGTGTAGCAAGGTTCTTCATTTACTAGCTTTCCATTGTACAGTGAAAGGCATTACCATTTCAAAGACCCCAGTAAGCTTCTGGCTAGCAGAAACACCAGTATTATTTCATTACAGTCACTTTGCTGAAATTGAGTCTTCCTGCCGTGGTTTTAACTTTTACTCTGCATGAGTATAAAAGGCTTTATTTCTGGCATGCCATCTAACAAAGCAATTACTGTTATTTACCTCTGTTCACTCAAAGGGAACCATTTCACCAAGGCTGTGCTGCATTTGACAAAGCTTTAACAGTATTGTGGCTTTTGCCTTTAATGATTTCTCAGGCTCCAGTTCACATTAAGGAATCTGAATGGCTTTTCCTGACAAAACTCTGATCCTTAATTGAAAGTTTTGTATTCGAAATGGATCATCAAAATTCATGCACAAAATCATTTTTTACTTTACATGGACCTGAAGTTATTTTATTACTCTGCTTATATGTAAAATTGTTTTGCTTTCAAATGCAGTTCATATGTTGTGGTTTCCACCTTCACTGGGAAGTTTAGCATCTAGCATCATTGAGATAGTTTAGTGACCATTGCGTGAAATTGATGGTAATTTCTAAAATAGGCCCTACCAAATGGAGTACTTACGTGATCTCAGGTGTTCCACTGCCCAAAAAAAGCCCGTGGGGAGAGCAGATGTGGTTTGTATTTTTTTCCATCTTAACCTTTCTTCTCAGACAGAGTTTCACTTTCAGATGTATGTTTTGACTGGTTGATCAATGAATTGTCAGGAATAAATTACACGTACCTGCAGAAAAACATACCTGATGTCAATGCAAGAACATACGTAGTATCAGTGCGATGTAGCTGCAGGAAAAAAAAAGCCTGAAAGAAGGAAGTCATGTAGAGATTGTGAGCTGAAAATAACACAGCTGGTTTCTCTTCACCCATATAGGTGAAAATAGAGTAATTGATCAATGAAACATGCTGTAAAATTTATGAGTTAAATCATTTGTAAAAAATAGTTTGAAATGAATGCTTGAAAGCAATAAAGGGAAATATTCTTGCATATGATAGTCTTTGCAGACAGAGCCTTGTGGTGTTCTTAGAACAGAGCAGATGATGAGCAGTGGTTGGTTTGAGTTTGGGCAGCCAGAGCGACAAATCAGATATATGGAAGAGTTATATCCCAGTGGCATTTCTCTTGAATATCTAACCACAAACAACATCAAGTAGGGTAGTACCAGCTCGGCAGGACTCTGTTATGCAGCTTCTGACTTCCCTTGTCCGCTGCTGCATGGACTGTGTGAGAGAAATAGTCCATAGCCTGTGTTGATGGTGAAGCTGAATGGGCAGAGATTTCTCTCATTCTGCCTCTTGGGGGGGCTGTGTTCTCTGTAGCTTATGTTAATCTTTCGCTGTCTGGAAGAGATTTGATAAACTGGGGATAACTGGACTCGTCTCAGAGCCTTTAGGCAGTGCAGGAGAGGGACAGTGAAGTAGACTTTTCAAATGGAATGATTTTTTATATTATTTGGGAAAGGACTGAGCTTTTAAAATGATCTTGTGCGGAAAGTTTAATTTCTGTTGTCAATTCATTTTTCAGCAAATCTCTGAAATGCTTTTATTTCTTTACGTTCTCAACCAGTTTACATAATTGGTGAAGAGGAAGTCGCAAGGCGCAATTAACCATCTTTGATCCCAGATTTAGTTCAAGTGGGTTTCCTATCTGCTATGCACGTTAAGAGTATCTCTAAGCACAAGCTTACCTCTTATCTTACAGACATCTCGGTGCTTACAATGTTAGGTTCTTTGGGGGAAAGATGTCTTTTCTCTTTGTTTGTTAAAATACTTGATACGAGTCCTAAAATGTGATTTTCTATTTTTATTATTACTAATAGCAATAGTTGAAAAGACTATTGCTATTGGATCATATTTTTTTAGTGTCAGTATCTTGCTAAATTCTGTAAGCTGCTGTAAACTATCATGACTTGTCTGAGTGAGAAGAGCAGAATTTCCTGTTTAACAGCGTCTGTTTCAGACTTAATGCCTGGCACTATGTGTTGTTTTCAAGGTACAGCCTGTGTTTCACCTTGCCTTCTGTTACACTGCTGACTGTAGGAACTGCTCATGTTTGACAAGTAGATTGATTGGGGATTAAATGTAGAGAAAATGGAGTGTGGTTTGTAAGCAGCCCAAGTAGGCTTGATTCTTATTCTCAAATTTTAGAACAATCTCATAATTCGGTGATGTAATGGTTATGCTCAGGGAGGTTAGCTGTCCCCTCAGTATCTGCGGTTGTGCAGCCCTCTCCATGCCCTTAACAACTTGCTCTGGTGTGTATTAAAGCATCCGCAGTCTTTTCCAGTAATTAAATGTTAGCAATTTTCTGGAAGTCTCTAATCCAGCTGCTGAATGTCATTGTAACGCAATACTATCTTTATTCCCAGAAGAGCCACAACTTGTCAGCCATCAGCTGTTGTCCTCCAGTGTTCTGCTTTAGTTACAAATATGCATGTTAGCAGGCAGGGAACAGGAACAGTCCCTCAGGATTAAACAAGCTATAAGCATGTGGCTGTGATCTGTGATGCTGAATCGTCCCTGTGCAATGGCAATGGTTTGCTAATTTATTTTTCTTTTCAAAGGATCAAGTCCTTTTAAATCACAAGTGAATTCAAGAATGTCAAAGCCTATTCCTAACGAGGAGAAGAGAGAACTTGGTACAAAGATTATCCTCTGTGAATAGTTTGCTCCAATCTAATTTGCATGTCCCAGAGTCAGGGGCTAGAGCTTTTCTCCTATCCAGACAGCTTTAGTGTCACTTGTTTGTAGACCACACTGCTTTGCTTCTGTAAGTGGAGTGCCCAAAGAGCACGCCTGGTGACATGAAGTAGCTGTTTCACATCTAGCAATGCTAGAGAAACCAAGTTAACGTACCTACACATCTCCCACCTTTGATTTCTAGACTAAGATTTTCTGTTCTTGAGGTTCCTTCACATCAGTGGCATGTATCTGTTCTGTGTTTGGCTGACTAGGATTTTAGACTTACATCTCAGGCAGTTCCTGACTCCACGAGCCACATAGCAATAATGTGTTGCAGGGATCCACACACACTTTTGGAAACTGAGGAAGGGCCCAGTCTGGAAATGGCCCCTGGGCAGAGAGGAGAAGGACCACCCAGAACCATGCTGCTGGGCTCCTGCAGCACTGCTGGCAGATTGCAGCCTGTGGCTGCAGGCGCTGCTGGGCGCTCAGAGCGGGGCCCTGCATGCCCAGGGCGGATGGGGGCCCATGCTGAGCACACACTGCAGCCAGGAGGTGGTTGGCCTGGGCCCCACCTGAGGTACCACTGAAGAGCTGTGGTTTGGTCGTCCCCGTTCTAAAACGAAGCGCTTTTACTACCTTATCTACCTTTAAAGCACTGAAGAATGTTTCTAACTCGCAGCTGCGATCTTTTTCCCCATCAGCCTTCCTATCTCTCTAAGGTGATGCTTGTACAGTGAAGTCAGCATGATTTTCTTCTTCAAGGGTAGCCACTACTTACAATATATAGACAATTATCTGATAGCTCCTTTTGCTTTTATTCCCTGACTTATGCAAATTGGTGTTCTAATATTGTTAATTTCTAGTTATTACCAAATGTGATTTAATTTTTCTAATTCACTAACTGGAATTGACAGCCAGTCATTATGATGAAGCTACTATTTTGATAGTTTTCATTAAAAAAAAATAACGCTGGTAGTCTCTGTCAGTAGGTACTCTTGCTACATTTATAATGCAGTGATTCAAAGCAGATGAAATCATCTTTATTTGGCATTGGTATGCTACAGCGTTGTATCAATCAGAGCACAATATTTCAATGTCAGACTCCCAGCAGTGTAATAAGAGGGCTCCATTTAGCCAAGGAGGCAGAAAATTCCTGATACTCTATTAATCTACTCTACTAATCTGCTCAGTCTGACTAGAGTATGCAGCTGCTTAAGCAGGCATCACCTTGAGTTATGCAGTGCAAAAGCATAATGCAAAGTGGTAATGCAACTGCTCAACTTTTAATAACAAAAACTTTCAGCATCATTAGTTGCATGCTGTGAGTGCACAGCTTGGGCGGGAATAATAGGGTGTGCTTGCACAACATTCAAAGCTGACCTAGCATTCATTTACAAGATAGCAATTTTAGCTGTTTCAGATGTTTCAGACTGTTAGCTGTTTACTGTATTTGCTCTTAATTGTTTTATTATGTCAAGAGGAAAGCATTAGAGATGACAAATCATTAATAAGATGATTCTGTGCTTCATTTCACTGCTGTCTGCATTACAACCTTGTAAGATAACTGGTAAAAAGGAAAAACAAGTGTGGGAATTTCCTATGATCAAATCACTGTAGCCGCAGTCAATGTTTCTAAGACAAAGTGATACCTTATATAATAATTATCCTCAAACTTCATACCTCCTGGTTTCAGCTGCCTCCTGGTGTAGACTGCAGTAGACACTGGCTTCAGGTTTAACTAGTATTATCTGAGGAAAGCAACTATCAATTCAAATGAATCAGTGGCTGTATTAAATATTATCGCATTGAAAATAATAGGAAGAGCAGAATATTGAATGCCTCAGGGTTGAGCAGCTTTTGTATTATTACATATTGATTGAGAATATGCAGTTTGGTTAAGATAGGGCTTCAAAAGGAATGAAAAAGGACTGAGATATTTTTCAGAAGAGCCTACTCACATTTTGAGATATTCTATTCTCACTCAATTCCTGTGGAGGTTGAATTCCTCTTTACCAAATTCTTATTCTAATGTCTTAAGCGATATAAGAAGAAATCCTGCCACTGTTGGCTCTCTACAAAATGTTGCCATACCTAGACAAAGTTGCTTGATGTGAGACTGAACTCTATTTTTTAAGAAGCAAATTTAGGACCGGAGTTAAGCTCTTGCTTTGGAAGTAATACTTTATTTGAAATTAGTATCTGTCACACAGACTTGTGTTTTTCTATTTTCTTGAGAGGAGCAATGTCTTTGTCTAGAGAGTATGTGCTGACCACAGTATAGCCTCCAAATTTCTGTGCAGCTGATGTTTCCCAAACTGTATGAACAAAGCCCTCAGACCCCATCTTTCCAAGGTAGAGATTGCTTAAGGATTTTAAAAACACACTTCTTTCCACAACACACACTATAGATGAAACCTTAGAGACTACTGTCCTTTGATTGGCACCGATTTTGGGACTAATGCACTCCAGACATGAATTATCTGAGGATCTGCTGACCGTTAAGAACTAATTAGCGAGATTTTTCAGTTATGTAAAGGAATTATAGAAAGTGAGAGGAAAGCTTTGTATTGCACTGTGAAAATTGATTAGAAGTATAATTTCTGCTGTTGTATGTTCTTACTTGTACATATGAATCTAAGAGGGGAGCAGGTCTGCTTTCTATCTGCAGAGCGGTCTGTGTGGTATGACTAGAATTAATGCAAAAGACTGAAAAAGAAAAATAATGAAAAAAATACTGACGTGTGTAGATGCCTTCTTTTGAGGGCAGGTTTCAGAAGGCGCATTCCTAGATCTCTTTGTTCCTTCAGATCAGTTGTAGAGCCATCCACTACTTATACAGTCTTGCTCCAAGTTTTCTTGTGAAACCATTGCACCTATCAGTATGCCAGGCTGGTTTGGGAGTTTTGTCTTTCTACAGAAATTGCTAGCCTTCATCCCAAAAAAAGCACCGTCCTTTGAGGCTTGCTTATTTTTGACAGTTCAGCAGAAAGCCTGACTTGTTTTTAAATCATTAGAAATGTCATGATGATGTTTACTCATTTTCCCAAAAATGTAGGTGAACCCAAGCAGAGATCTACTATGGAAAGAAAGTATGTTGAGAATTTAGCTTGCTACCTGCAGTAGTATATCCTACATTTATTAACAAAATATGAAATACAAATGGAAGTCATTGCCAAGACCTATAGCCAAGTCTGCTGAAACTGGTACAACCACACCAATTTCTTTCAGAGATTAATTTCACACCAGAATAAATTGTGTGTACCAGACATGCTGTCAGAATAAAAGGAAACCAACATGATAATCAGAATGGCTGATGACAAAATAATTCAAGTAAGTTAATATTTTATCTTATTTCTTTATAAAAGAGTTAAACTGCTACATTAAAAGTGTCTTGTAAAACTAAAATAGCTGTTCAAAAAAGACTGGCAAGAATTAGCAATCAAATCATTGTACATGTGAAAGTTATTACAGCTAAAAAAAAAAATTTAGATCAGGGTTAATTATAAGATGATGCAGTAGTATAATTAGTATTCTTCCTATGGAGGATTATGGGTCCTTCTAAATGCCCTTTTTGATTGCCTTCTTCCCTTTTTTAATTTCCTCCTTGTCCTTTTTGATTATCTACCCCATGACCCTCAGGGCTCCTAAATGTAATACAATTGAAATAACATTTTTTGTTAGAGGTGTTTTTTTTTTTATAGGCTATTAACCTCTTGCTTACCCAACCACTGACAAATTGTTTTCTGAGGGCTTCACTAACCATAGAGGGACACTGGTATCCCTGGAGGTTTTATACAGTGTCTTTTTGCCTGTCCTGAAGCAGTCTCTACGGATTTGCCAGGAACTGATCTGCATGAGAAGGAGCACAGTGAGAAAAAAAGGACTTCCTTGAATGGCGTTTTACAGCTTGGCAACTTAAGATCTACTAGATTTGGTATTTTTTAGATTTTTGCAAAGGCTTCTTCAGTGATCTAACTGTAAGCATAAAGGTTTAATATAAAAGACTACTGCCAGCTGTCCTTTAACATGATTTTCAGAATATTCACAGTCTTAAGCAAATCACTGAGGGCTTTATCCAAATGCTTCTTGAACACTGACAGGAATGAGGTATCAACCACCTCTGCCAGAGGGCCTTTCTACATCTGGACAACTCTCTCTCATTTTTACTAACGTCCAGCCTGAGCCTCCCCTGGTACGGCTGTGCCATTCCCATACATTGTGTCCTTGGTTCCCAGGAGCAGAGACAGCTTCTCCCTCTGCCTTCTGCCTCAGGGAGCTGCAGAGACCAAGGAGTTCACCTCAGCTTTTTCTCCAGATCAGACAACCCAAGTGCTGCCAGCCTATCCTTAAACACCTTGAGTTTTCTGGCTGTGTTACTGGCTTTGTTATTTTCAGGGACTTTAACATCATCTGCATATGACAGAGCCCAGAACTGCAGGCAGTACTCAAGACTAGGCTACAACAATGCTAAATATAGCAAGAGAATCACTCCTTTTGACCGACTGACTGTGCTGTGTTTAATGCACCCAAATTACAGTTTGCCCTCTTGGCTGCCAGGGCATGCTGCTGGCTCTTAGTGAGCCTGCAGTCACCAGTGTGCTCAGAACATCCTCTGCTGAGCTGCTCTGCAGCCACTCATCTCCCAGACAGTGCCTGTGCCTGGCATTGCTCCATCCCAGTTTCAGAACCTGGCATTTTCCTTTGTGGAACATCCTGCCATTGCTGATTTCTCAGTGCTGCAGTCTATCTAGATCCCTCTGCAAGACCTCTCATCCCTCCAGTAAGCCAACAGGAGGATCAGATTATTGAGGCAAGACTTTCTTGTGATAAACCCACATTGACTGTGCCTGATAATCACTTTGTTGCCTCAGAAGTATGCTCCAGAATAATCTTCTCCGTGAGTTTTCCAGGGACTGAGATTAGAAGAGTAGGTCTGTAGCTTCCTGGGTCCTCTCATGCACTTTTTAAAGTCACATTGGCTAGCTTTTAGTCACAGGGACCTCTCCGTGATCTCTGGTTAATTCCCGAGAAAGAGCCAGCTCTAACATCCTCTAACTCCCTCAGTCCTCTCTGTAGTGAATTCTGTCTAACCCCGTGGACTTAGGAACACTGAGATTAGGAAACTGTTTGCTAAAAATTGTGATAACCACAGATGGAAATTCAGTGCTTTCAGTGACTTCAGTATTCATCAGTGTGTAGTATAAAACCAGTGTGTGATGGCAATTTGATTTATAGAGGCTAGTTGTTAATTAAACTATGTGCATCCTCATGCTTGTTTTCATTTTGCTGCTCCTAATGATGGTCCTTTATATGAGGCTTGTTGAACTGGGCAGATGTGAGTCATGGTTCCTGTGTTACCAGGCAGTATCCCCTCCTCTATCCAGATAGTTGAACAAAAGCACTGTATGCATCTTTTTGTTGTTGGTGGTGGTGGTGGTGGTTTTTTTTGCTATGTGGAGTTTTACAGTTGATGAAAAAATTGTAAACAGATGTAGACTCTGCTTATATCAAAGTCTGTATTAAAACTTTCTTTGCATAAAGGCAGTTTCTGTCGTGCATCTCTACAGGTATTTTGCCAGACAGATTTGGTTAGATAGCCACACAGACTGCTTTTTAGCACAGAGATGCTTATATGATGGCGTAAAAACAAATTCATTGGCATTAGTAAAAAATGTTTACAGTGAATTAGATAAAACTTAAGGAAGAGCTTTCTTCTCTATCTTGTCAAATATCAAAAATTACCTTAAAAAAAGTGAGAACCAAACATAATTAATATGAAAAAAACCAGATATGTGTCAGTAAATTGCCTGACTTTTAATGTCTTGTGCTTCCTCTAATAATTATGGGAAGGATCTAAGCATGCAATAAGTAATAGGTAGCAGGAGTTGTGCTGTATGTTGAAAATGGGACGTTATTCTTCATTTTCCAAAGTGGGGCTGCTGCTGCGTTCAGTGTTTTAGCACTGATGCTGAGGTCTGTGTGCTTTTCACTGTTGACAGAGAAAACTATGGAAGGTCTTGCGTTATTAGCAGTTAGGGAGACGTCAGAGGAGACAGGAAATCAAAATCCTGTTTGTTAAAAAAGCACCAATTGTTTTCTGCCTTTGGGAGAGCTGGGTATAAGAATGCAGCCTTGCTGCCTATTTCTTCCTAGTGGGAAGGACCTAACGTGAGCTCATCTGAGGAAATAAGCCAGTAAGAACGCATGCTTAAAAGTTACTCAGGAAAAAGCTGTATTTAGGCGAGGTGTTGGTGTTGAACTCGCTCAATGATATTTATTCTGAAGTGGTTTAGAATGAAAAGAGCAGTCTTTCAGGCTGCCAAACCTGGGGGCCTAGCTAGGAAGACAGCCGGGAAGTTTTCCAGTGATGCATCTCAGCAGAGACCTGGGGAGTGCTGAAACTCAGTAGCTGGCAATGTTGCTCAGCATTTCACACTTAGGGGTGGTTGAGGTATGAAGTTAGGAATCACTGCTTCGCTGCAGTCCAGGTTTAGTTACACTGCCCAGCCTGTCCTTTCCCAGCTTCTGTCCCAGAATGGTGTAACGCATTTGGTCAGTTTATATTATGTTTTTGAAACTGAAAGAAGAAAACAGAAAAACCATGTGTTGTTCCTGGAATATGCTGGCGACTTGCTTTTGAGATAAAACAGCTGTGTATGCAAAGCTTGCAGCTTGTGTTTTTTTGGGACTTAAATGCCCCTGCCTGGCTTCACTGGATTCTCTCCTTGATTCCAGAATAAGCGATGGCAATTTCCATTTTTTCCTACTTATAAAAAAACACAGCAAAAGAGCAAGAAAAAGGAAATATAAAAAAACAAAGCACTGCTTAAATTCTGCATTTGTATTAGCACAAATGGAAACATAGTTTATTCACAGCATTTCAAGACTTAGTAATTCTAATTCTTCATTAGCCAGAACCCTAGGCTTTATTTTCTCGAAAGTCTGTAAATAGATAGAAGCTTATTGTCTCAAGTTAAAATGTTTGTTAGCTGACAGAACTGAAAGTTAGGTTTAGACTACACCTATGCTGCCTTTGTTAGCCAGACTGCCTAGTTTTGTTTGCCCTGTGGATTACACCCGCCTTGCCTGGAAAAGGGCTGGGGCTGGGTGTGAGGCTGCCTTCAGCCACTCATCATCCATGGCTGAGTTGTTGTAGTAGCCAAGTGGGATAACTGAGTCAGGACTGAAGCAAGGGTTTGGTAGTGTGGATGGTTGAGGTGCTAACTTGAAAATGCAGGTGAGGGGGAACTCCTGGGCTGTCACTGAGGCACTTCTGCATGATGGTGGGGCCTTTCTGCTCTGAGGACCTTGTCCCATGTGTGAGCAGATCTCCTACTAGTCTCTGGGTCACTAAGACATTTGCTTTTTGCTGTCTCTGTGAAGAAATGCACAAAATTTATTAAACCAGTTTTTAAAGTTTTTTTGTTTGTTTGTTTGGTTTTGGATGCTTATTTGTTTTGCAATGGAGGCACTTAAAACCCCACAAAACAGCACATTTTGGGCTTGAAAGAGTTGAGAAAATACAACGGTGATAGGTCTATATTCCTTAAATTCTGTACTTAAAATTTTTGACCCAGTGTACTGCCGTAATCCAAATGCTTGCTGGGCATTCTGCTCCACATGTAGAGGAGCTTTCAGAGGGTTGAGTACCAGCATTGGGGAGCGCATATGTAGCTGCTCATCTTCTAAGACTTAATTTAAAAGACTAGCATTTCACAGGAAAGTGGACATGAAGGCAGAGGGAGGAAGCTGACAGGACAGGGCTGCAGTTTGCCTGTGACCTGTCCTGCTGCTGCCCGTTTTCCAGCAGATGTGCAGCAGCTGAGCTGAGTTAGGATATGAGCAACAGGATCTTTGTAGGCCTAAGTCAGCTACTAGTTGTGCATCTAACAGGGAGGATTTAATGTATGCCGGGACAGCAAAT
The DNA here is from genome assembly GCF_019232065.1 of Centrocercus urophasianus. Lineage (NCBI taxonomy): Eukaryota > Metazoa > Chordata > Aves > Galliformes > Phasianidae > Centrocercus > Centrocercus urophasianus. Next base: position 15,017,344 of record NW_024884789.1, on the reverse strand, counting down.
GAATACAAAACGTTCCTTTTGACGGGAGCCCTGCAAAATATTTGCTTTTGAAAAGAAAGCCTCTCTGAGGGAAAGGTGGTGTTTCCTGTTGTCACTACCTGTCTTCATGGCTCAGTCTCAGAAGCTGAAAGTCAGATAGTTCGATTCCAGCATGCTTTGCTTGACCAACACAGGCAGGTAATGTTTCTGATAAGTGTGCTGTGGCAGTGTTACCAAAAGAGAAGTGTCTCAGTCAATGTGCTTGTCAGTGTGCTTGTCACCTGCAGTATCTCTAGGTGGTAACAACGTGAAATGGAGGAAAACATTGTATGCAAGACAATTTTCCCCAAATTGAAACTCTCAAAAGATAAGGAACGCTGCTTGAAACAGAAACCACAAAAGCTAGGAAATGACAAATTACAGCTATTAGTCATTCTTTACTGGCAAGAAGAGGCAATGAAAAACCCCACATGTGCAAATATGGTGTGGCAAATAAAGTGACTTTTATTAACAGAGAATGCAGTAGTGCTAGGATCTTGAAAATGCTTTATACAAAGAGCAGACAGCAGTGGGCTGCTGTTTTGAGAGAGAAGGTTTTGTCGTGCACAGCACTATTATTCCTTTGGTAATATCTTGTTATGACATAATGAGAGTTGCTCTCTTTCCTGATTCGCTCTGGTTACACCCGGGGCATAAGAAGTGGTCTCTCTTTATGACATTCAAATGGTTCAAATTTTAAATTATAATAGCATTGTTACTCCTCAGAAAAACGAGGGAAAAATTTTAAGTCGCCAGTTTAACAGGAAGGGTGAGATTTTAACAAGGCTTGCATATATGCTGGGTATAATGAGAAAGTGTACCACCAAATGAGGTAAAGTTATTACAATGTTTAAAGAAATACATTTATAAAAATTAAAACTTTGATACACAGATTGATTTCCATTCAGCGTATGAAAGCATTCCAGACAGAAGCACAGGTAGGAGGCTGCTAGGCGAATCTCTTAACAAGCTGATTTTTCAGAGATTTTTTTGTGCACTAAGGAACATGAAAGCCGTGTTTAAAAATTTAAAGCCTTGATATGTTCCGGTTCTGTGAAGCAGCAGAAGGAAGAAGCTTTTTAGAGTGCTGTAATTCCCTGTCCAGCAGCTCTTTAAATTAAGATATTTATGACAGCTGTTTGCACTTAATGAAATGCACATAGACTTGGTCATTAATTATTTCTTTTTTCCCCTGTTATTATTGGTATTCAGTGAGTCAGGTTACGAACCTGCTGTTGTCAGTGCAATTTTACACCACCCCCTCCAGCCCCCCCCAGAAATAACCTTTCCCCCTCCCTATTTATTTTTCCAGTGGCTGAGAATTTTGTGGAAAAAATATTCAACAGTAAGCTATGGAGGTTTTTTCGTAATGCAGTCATTTAACAGCCTCAAGTTGGCAGTGATCCCATCCACCTTAATCCTCTTCACAGTTTGTGAGCAGTCAGCCGAGAGCAAGAGTGCACTAGGCCTTAATAGACTCTAGTCTTTGAACTGTGGCATTTGTGTTTAGCTTCCAGAACTGGTCTTAAGTGCCCATTAAAAACCCTACAGCTTTGGTTTCATTAATTAGAGACTCCCTTCCACCGATTGGTGGAAAACATTGGCCAACTTGTTCTTTTACTCAGTAAATATTTATACAACTCCTGTATGATTTTTAGTAATGAATACTGCTCCTGCTCCTTTTTTTGGTGCATCCACAAGAGGCTCTTTCCACAAACAAATGCCTTGTCTGACCTCTTCTCATGTGGCAATTCAGGTTAGAAAGAGGTAAGGAAATAGGTAAATGCTGTTTTTTTCTCAGCTCCACTTTGACACGCCATCATTTTTCATTATATATGCTAGGAGTTTGAGTGGAAAATGAAAAAGCCAGTGAAGAGCAACTACTAATTTAAACCAAGTAGCTAGCTGATAATATCGTTGAGTATCTGCCAGATAACTGAATGTTGTGCTGTGGTAGTGTTAGTTAGGAACCTATCAGAATATTGATATGAGCTTTCAGGGTTGTATTAGCACCTCTCAATCTTAATCCTATTTATCCTTATCCATAGGATCCCTGGGGGACAATATTATCCCACTAACGCAGATGGGGAGCAGAGATTGAATGCCTGGCTCAAGGATACATTCAAAATCCTTGCTTTAGACATGATGACAGAATTGCCTATCTATATGGAAAAGTACATAATCAAATACTCACATGTACATATTTAGCTGCATATGCATCCATTTCCTCTGCACACAAATAAGAGTAAGGATTTTTTTGAATTCCTTCATCAGAACATGTGGAAGCTGCTTGGAGAATTTCTCCTGTATTATCATATAGTTGTTAGTGGGTTCTTACTTTCAAGATGCCCCTACAAGGCCTTTTTTCCTTTATTCACTTGTCCTTCTCTTATCTTTTGGTTTAGGTGCTACTCTTAGTTGCATTTATGCAGTGCTATTGATGTCATAGAGTGCAATATTATTTTTATATGAAATGACTTAGTGGTTTCCTTAACTTCTTTAGTGTGTGCAGTCCAGAGAAATTTTTAAAAAAAGTTAGCTCTGAAAGGGTTGGTGGAACGCTGCATTCCTATTTCTGTGTAAAGAAACTCTCATGTTTCAGACTGTAGAAGGCAAGAGCTGCTTGGAGGCATCACATCATTGTTTAATGCATGTAATAAACCTGATGTAACTGTAATGAGCATGAGTAGCTATTTTTTCACTTTAGTGGAGCCCAGCCTATGGGTTTCCATTCTGCTTCTTACATGCATTAACTTGTGGAGTCGTTTACCCAAAAGTTTGGTAAACTTTGGCTTGTCTGTTTGTTACAGACAAGTTGAGTTTTGTTACGGTCATCTCGAGAAAGAAGTGTGATAAGCCATGGTGTTGGCCTTGAGGCATATGCTAGGCCCATCAGCTTAAGACACCATGTTCCATCCCCTTTTGGTCATGTTGAAGTTAATGGCCGTTTTGTTTGCACAAGGAGAGTATAGTGTCCCCCTAGAGCCTTGGATTGCATCAGCTGTAAAGTTCTCTCTGAAAGCACTTCTAAAAAAGCACCTTTCATTTAGTCAATGCTAAATCTGGTAGCAGACAAGAAGGAAGAACACTAGGTTGGTTGTAATAAGCATGCACGATGGATGTCAGTGTAAATTTTCTCAATAACACATACAGAACAGAAAGTGAATCTCACACAATTACACAGTAATGTACACGTTTTCTATCTGTGTGTAAGTATTCCCTACCTATGCAAGGGTATCAAAGCCAGAGACCTTAGTTAGATACCTAGTATTAAAATATCAATTCCATTCTTCGTGTAGCAAGGCAGTGCTGTATCAGCTGTGGGTCATTTGGTGCAGATGAGCGTAGCTGAGCTACCTGCTGTGCAGATCTGATTCCATCTGGGCAGCACTGGTGCGCAGCGGCCTCAGTGGATGGCCCAGCCTGGAGCTGTTAGGGAGGAACTGCCCATGGTTTGGCAATCCTTCCCTTCTGCTAGAGATCCCATTTCAACCACTCTGACTTAATTTACATTTTGCTTGCCAAATTCCCTATATTCTGCAAAGGATCATCACCTGTAAGGCTGTAGTTTCAGAATTTTAAAACTGAAGGCTTTTTTTTTTTTTTTCTCCTTAAGTGGCTTTCTGTTCTTGATTTTTTTCTTTCTAGGAATAATTCTGTGGGTATCGCCGTAGGGATAATTATGGATGTACATGGTGTGCAAAAACAGTGTATGTAGTAACAAATGCAATGTAAAAAGTAATGCTTACACTAATAGTCTATACGTATTATTTATCATTTTATAAAGAAACATCTTTGACAGTAGACAGTATCAATTACTGTCATGCAATATTTTACGTACACTTGATGTTTTCATGCAGGGAATGCAAGAAACTTGAATAAAGAGATCTGATTTTCTTACCAGTGTACCACCCGTGTATGAAGAGCTCCATTCAGAGCTTTTGTTGACTTTAATTGGCTGCAGTCTTGCCCATTTTGAAAGAGATTGGTACGTGACTGCTTAAAATCTTAAGAAGTCATTTAGGCGCTTCAATATTTGGATGACTTTTTTTATCAGTGAGACTGTGTTTGTATGTTTAAAAGTAATTTTTACTGATAAATGAGCCTGAAGAGCTAAACTTACTCTAACCCCCTCTGTAGATCTAATTCATTTTACTGTGAGATAAAGAGCAGTGGCAGAAAGGAGACGATCACTCTGCTGCAGCTTGTTGGATTAAAGAAAACCCTTTGGTACTGAGTGTTGTCAATGCAGCAACTTTTTGCAAGCACTAAATTTACTTATAAAAAGTTCTTTTTTAATTGCCCCGGGACAAACCCTTGCATGTCATATTTTTGCCTGGAAAAGGTTTTTCTGTGGAAATGCAGTTTTCTTTAAGATGGTACAGAGGATGTCGAGAGTTTGTCGTGCCAATTGATCCTGCAGGGAATGTGCTGACTCTCAGTATGTATGGAGGATTTTTAAAGCAGCTGAGTGAAATCCCTTCTCAGATAAGATGCTTTCTATATTGTCAGTGAAGAGCATCCTCAAATTGAAATAGCTCAAACGTAATCAAATCTCCCTTCCTGAATCCCCTGCGTTCTCTTCCCAACCCCCAATACAAGCCGTTCCCAAAAGAATAATCCTGGCAGTGATGTCATTAGAATGAATTTACAGACCAGTGCTCAATTTTCTCGTCTTGAGCTTCAGTTGCTAATGCTGTAGATTTGAGCTGTGTATGTAAAGGAGTCAGGTTATGCCTCTCTCCTACCCATGTTTAATTTCCCTAGAGCCCTGAGAATAACTAATGTGGGATTCTTTGGGTATTTTCATGCTTTTTTTTTTTTTTTTTTTTTTTTTTCTTCCTGCTGTACAGCTTCATATTGCTTCCAAACATTTGTTAAAGCTCTCACTGTGTTCCTGAGGAAACCGTAGTCTTCAGAGATGAAAAAGTTTAAGGGAAAATTTTGCTGGCTAATTGTGCTTAGATGCCTCCACTTTCTAGAGAGTGTTAAGGATGATGCAATGTACAGAATAGATGGAAATTGCTTGTTTTAATTAAATCTGTTTTCTCATAAGAAAAGTTACAATCACTGCAATGGAACTCGGTGATTTTTACCTATAGAGAATATTTCAATACTGTTGAGAAGCACCAAAATGCTGAGTGGAGTTGATCCAAACTTAGAGCAAGAATCAAATCTCATCTTAAAATGTTTTTTATACGTAGGTACTGGGCAAAGACTGGAGGATAAAGGCTGAGTTTATTGTTTACAAGCAGTTGTAGTTCACAGAAGTCGAGTGAATTTTGTACAATCATTAGAGAAATTAATGGCCAGACCAGAATGTAAATACAAGTCTCTTGGTTCTTGATACAGTCATTCAGATCCAAAATAATTCCTCCTTTTTTAACTCTTGAGATGAAATCTCAGCCACATAACTTCAGTCTGACAGGTGTCAACCGTATCAGTAGAGATAAATATATATTGTTTGAAGTACTCCACTGCACTTTGTTGAATTTAATGTATACGAAACAAGAAATCTTTCAGATCTGACAGAACAAATGGGCAATAACCCAGCCAGGACAAACTGAGGTTTGGTAGGCAGTGAGCAGCTTTACAAATCACATTCCGCAGATGAAGCCTGCACATGTTGTAGTAGAAGCTAGGAATGATGAATGCCACACATGGGTTTACTGTCACACTCAGTAAACAGGAACATGTAGTTGCCTATCAGCAGAACTGCCAGAGGACTGCACTAACAAGTGCACAGGCCCATTTGTGTTTTTCAAACTATCATAGCGGTGGTGTGAGCAGTGTACTGGACATATATATATATACAGTATTTTAGGATACTTCTTAACATAACACGATCTTCCCTTCCTTTTCTTTGTCCTTGTTAGGTATTTTCCACTCAGGAGTATAACTTTTCAGAGAAACTCTTGATGTTCTAATGGAAGATCTTTCCCACTTGATGGGAAGGAGTCACATCCTGCCTATAAGGGGGGGGGAAGGGGGGAATTAGTGACAGATTTGTGAAGGTACTACTAAATTCCGGATCATGGGATGCATACTGACTTTGTAATGCAATTACAGGCTTGAGAGAGTCTTACTGTAAGAGAAAAATACATCATAGTGGTATGTGTGCTCTATAATTAAATGGTTAAAAGAAGTAAAGGCTTATAATAATGAAGGGCCTTTATTCTGACAAGGTGAACACGTAGCTGTCAAAGTACTGATTCAAGGTGTGTTTTTGGCTTGTCTTCCTGAAATGGCAAATGCTTTTTCATGTGTTACAAAAAGAAAATGGATTCTGTTTTCATTTATTTTATTGCTTTTTGCAGTGTAATTAGATATCTCCTAGGCTTCTTTATTATAGAATTTCTAAAATATACTTAAGGTCAAAGGGATATTAACACCTTTCTTAAACCATTTAAATGTGAGCTGCATTTAGTTCTGTAACATACAATCATTTTTGTAAAAGAATTAAGCTTTGCCACTAGTCCATGAATACAAGGATCTGCTCAGAGTTCGACTGTACCTCCCCATCACCATCACAGCAGTGCAGTGGCTGATTCGAAGCAGCTGGGCTCCTAAACATATGGAAATGCAAAGCAGTAATGGCTTTCAATAAGAGGAGAAGAAAAACTCTGAAAAGTGTGCGTCCAACCATGTTTAGGGTGTAATTATGCTAAATGAGTGGAGCTAGATGACAAATCAATTCAATTCTGTTTTGATTTGTAGCATACTGTTATGGATTTATCAAGGTAACTTTGAAATTATTAGTTCTGGTTTCTTTCAACAAAAACGGTCTGATGGAGATTAAACTTTTTTTCTAATAGGGAAATAATAGGTTGACCTTTTTGTCAGACTTTCATGTAGATCATAATTTTCCTTTATAGTTTGTGAGAAAGGGGAATTATGATAAAGCAACTGGAACTGAAAATGATAAGTGAGTGAAAGTTAACAATTTTTATCCCTTTTATTGTGTTAGTATTAAAGAATTGTTAAAAATGAGCAACAAGTGCTGCATTCACAAGCTAGCTAAGAGGGAATTACAAATTTGTCAAACTTCTGTCAGAAAATGTAGTTCACATCAGCAGCAACCAGTTTATTAATTTTGCTGGATTCAACAGAGTTTTCTCCAGAGTGTTCTCCCTTTTCCTGAAATAAGTTTAGTGATTTAAACTCAACTCTCCAGGGGTCTCAGCATGGAAGGAGTCTGAAGTGTTGAAGTACTACTTGTGCTATATTCAAGTCTCAAATTTTGCATAAACTTCTAGCACAAATTTTTTCCTATCCCTATTTTCCCCTCATTCATCGAGGCTGATCAAGAAGACATAATAGAATCTTCTTTCTTTCTCTCAGGAGAGTGAAGCAATGAAAAGTTGAGATTTAACCTCAGTATATTTTGAAAGAACAAAAAGTTACCATGATGGGAGTCTGCTTGAAAAAGTATAATTTTTTTTTGCAACAGTCAGTCTCAGAAGAATAATGAAAGACAAATGTGCAGGCACATTACAACAGGAGTATTCAGTTGGGATAGATAAAGAAGTATGGAAGAAATCATTTTTCCTGGATCAAAAATATTGCTGTCTAAACACTTAGCAGATCAATTGAGCAAAGATAACATGTCTGTATTAAAATGTTGATGGTCTTTCAATTAAAGTAATCCTACCATTATAGTAAGAACTTGATATCCAGAGTTGGCTTCAGTTAATCTACAATGGGTCAAACTCATCCAAAGTGTTAAATAGATGAAAGTCAGCGTGAACCAAGAAATTTATGCGGCCTAATAAATTTCCTTAGTGATTTTGAAAGGGCTTGTATGGTGGAGAAAAAGCTACCTAGTGAAGCAGCAGTCCTTTACAAATATACAAAGCAACAATGCTCTGTAGTCAGGGTGAAATTATGTACTACATATAGAATCATAGGCTCATAGAATATCCTGAGTTGGAGTTGAATGGGACCCACAAGGCTCATCAAGTCCAACTCCTGACCGTACACAGGACCACCCAAAAATCAGACCATACATCTGAGAGCATTGTCAGACACTTCTTAACTCCGGCACTCGGTGCCATGACCACTGCCCTGGGCAGCCTGTTCCAGTGCCTGACTGCCCTCTCAGTGAAGGACCTCATCCTAATCCCCACCTCCCCACTTCATACACAGCTCCATGCCGTTCCCTCAGGCCCTGTCGCAGAGCAGAGCTCAGCGCTGCCCTCCGCTCCCTGTGAGGAGCTGCAGCCGCCATCAGGCCTCCCAGGAGCTCAGCCTGCTCTGCTCTGGGCTGAACAAACCCAGGATCTTAAGCTGCTCCTTACACATCTTGCCTTCTAGACTCTTTACCGTCTTCATAGTCCTCCTTAGTACAGGAGGATAATTTCAAATATTGTAGGGTAATTTGAGAAACTTTTAGGAAAAAGTTATTTTCTGTATATTTTCACAAGGAAATACACAGGTACTTTCGTATCTTCTGTTTTAAAAAGATCTTGGCACGTTATTACAAGAACCCGTTTTAGAATAGAGGCCCAAATTTTAATTGATCTCAGTCATCTTGGTGAAGTCAAAAACAGATTGAGAGAGATGCAGTGAGAAAATCCTTGCTTGCAGTGTTTGATTTAGGACTGGTACTCTAAGTCTGGCAACCCAACCTTACAAATACATTACTTGTAGTTACATAACTGCTTGGTTTCTGTTTCACTGTACTGTAAATGGCAACTAATATTTGCTTTTCAAGAATATTTAAAAGCTAACTTGCTGATGTGAAGTATTGCAAAAAGTGTCAACCCAGTAATAACTAAGGAAAACAAAGTACCTGCGATTATTTGTTGCTTTTTGATGTGGGATAAATCTTCACATTTTGAATAGCTTATTTTTCACTCAGTTACTCAAATCTTTGCAAACATTGCAATTCTACCTAGTCAATCACAGAGGTCGTAAGTCACTCAGTAAAGTCAGTAGCAAAGCACTTTATAATAATGTGATACAATTTTAAGTTACATAAATAACTGGGGGAGAGGGGGAAAAGATAAAAAGCTACTTTAGATTGTATGTTACATCATCTTGTATGTTATTCCTGTTCGTTGTGAAAAGTTAACCTGGACTTTTTTTGCATCGATATTTGGATTGGAGATCTCCCAGAGCAACTTACATGTCAGAACAAATGGGATTGATGCATCACTTGATAGCATCCTTCTCCCCACCTTTGTTTCCAGCTTAATAGAGAATCACAGAATTGTAGGGGCAGGAAGAGACCACTGGAGGTCATACAGTCTACCAACCCCACTGTTAAAGCAGGCTCCCTACAGCAGGTTACATAGTAAAACATCCAGACAAGTTTTGAATATCTCCGGAGGAGGGGACTCCATAACCTCTCTGGGCAGCCTGTTCCAGTGCTGTGTCACCCTCGAAGTAAAATTCTTCAGAATTTTTTAGTCACATTCACTTGGGACTTCCTGTTTTCCAGTTGTGCCTGTTGCCCCTTGCCCTGTTGCTGGGCACTACTTAAAAGGGCCTGACTCCATCCATTTGACTTTTCCCCCTCAGCCTTCTCCAGACTGAACAGTCCCAGATCTCTCAGCCTTTCCTTACAAGGGACGTGTTCCTAGCCTCTAATCATCTTTGTGGCGCTCTGTTGGACTCTCTCTAGAAGTTCCCTATCTGCCTTGAACTGTGGAGCACAGAACTGGACGCAGTAATCCCGATGTGACCTCACCGTTGCAGAGTAGAGGGGGAAGATAATCTCCCTTAACCATGCTTTTTTTTTTTAATGCACCCAATGGCCTTCTTGGCCACAAGGATACACTGCTGCTCATAGTCAGCCTGTTGTCCACAAGAACAGCCAGGTTCTTCTCTGAAGAGTTCCTTTCCAGCAGCTCAGCCCCTAACCTGTACCGATCCACGTGGTTATTCCTCACTAGATTTTGCACTTGCCCTTGTTGAATCTCATCAGGTTCCTCTCCTTCCGACTCTCCAGAAGCCTTGTCTGTGTTTCATTGGGGTTTTGTGCTATTCAAAATGCCCAACTTTCAGCTAAAATACTTAGCACATGCCAATTACTTCACAGGTCTTGCATATCCTTTTTCATCCCTATTTTACAGCCTGCCCAGCTACATTTGAATAGTCCATGGATACATCTGTTTTCTGTCCAAGAGACCATCCTTGTCTTGCAGTTGCTGGAGGACATTGGAATATGATACTGTCAAGGCAGAGTACCATGGCACTTTTCTTACTGGCGTTAGCATCTTTGCAATACTGATAATTATATTTGTCCATTGTCCTCATTTTGTTCAGCAGTTCTAAATCTGTAGAAGCTGAAGTGTTGTTTTGACATGGATTAAGACCATGCTTAGTGTTCTATACTGGATTTCCAAGAGGACTTTATTTGCCATAGAATGACTAACCACTGGCTCTGAGGGGAAAAATTGTCTACGTTTGTATTTGATCACTTAAAAGGAGTACTTTACTTTGAATGCACATAGGTGGTTATCTAATTTAATGGTTAATATACAAATTATATTTTTAGTGGAGAGTTTTAACAAGAAATATTATCAGTTCTTTTTTATTGTGTAAATTTTGCTTATTTGAAGGAAATAATCTGTGAGCATTCTCTTTTCATGGTTGTTTTTGAGAATCAAGCAGTTACAATTGACATTTGAATTGGTAATGAATTTTTAAAATCACAGTGATCTCCATGGTCTCTTCAGTTCAAGAGAAGTGAACATCTGACTTAGACAAAAAAGAGGGGGAATACTTTGATGTAAGAAGCCAGTAGGGCATGTTGCAGCACACCTACTAACCAAGTATTTTGCATACCAGCTTTGATTTGAACTCATTTAAGAAAGAGGGTGAACTGAAGTTCTTGAAATCCAAAACATTCTGTCGCTTTGATTTACTTTTTGATTCTTGTTTTCATTTTATATGAAGAGCTAAACATACACATCATTATTTTAAGCAATTTATATTCCTATGAAATAATAGTTCAGACTATGATACTGTCTGATTTGCTTCCTTTCACATGAAGAATCCTTCAGAGCCTTGAAGGGGTTTGATACCAAACTAATCGACAGAATCAACCTGATTCTGACAATTCGTTCCCATCTTAAATAATCTTAAATATTATATGGGTTTCAATACCAAAACTTGCTCTTAGATGGAAATTTGGGTGATGGAAAGAAAGGAACGTTTCATCTGGTGATATTTCTCCAAGAGAAATTTAAAGAAGTGTTACGTAGTTGAACGAGACAGCCTCGGCAAGTTTGCAGATGACACCAAGCTGGGAGGAAGTGTCGATCTGCCTGAGTGCAGGGGGGGGGGAAGGAAGGAAGCGCGACAGAGGGATCTGGATAAACTGGATCAGTGGGCTGGAGCCATCTGCATGAGATTCAGAAACACCAATGCCGAGTCCTGCACCGTGGTCACAACGACCTCATGCAATGCTACAGTCTTAGGGCAGAATAGCTGGAAAGCTGTAAGGCTGAAAAGGATTCGGAGGTGTTAGTCACAATCTGGCTGAAGACGAGCCAGCAGTGTGCCCAGGTGACCAAGAAGGCCAGCGGCATCCTGGCTTGTGTCAGAGACGGTGCAGCCAGCAGGTGCTGGAGGTGATCGTTCCTCTGTGCTCAGCACTGGTGAGGCAGCAGCTCAAGTTCTGTGTTCAGTGTTGGGCCCCTCACTACAGAAAAGACATTGAGGCCCTGGATTGTATCCAGAGAAGGGCAACTGAGCTGTGAGGGGTCTGGAGCACAAGTCTTATGGGGAGTGTCTGAGAGAACTAGAATGGTTTAGACTGGAGAAGAGAAGGCTCAGGGGAGACTTTGTTCCTCTCTGCAACTCCCTGAAAGGATGTTGTGGTGAGGTAGGGGTCAGACTGTTTTCCAAGGTAACAAGCAATCAAACAAGAAATAATGGCCTTTTTTAATTGTACCAGGGGAGGCTTAGGTTTCACATTAGGAAAAACTTCTCTGAAGCGATGGTCGAGCATTGGAACAGACTACTCAGGGAGTTGGTGGAGCCATGTCTCTGGAGGTGTTCAAGAAAAGGGTGTATGTGCACCAAGATGTGGACATGGCTTAGCAGGCAATATTGGTGATGAATTGATGGTGGGACTAGATGATCTTAGAGATCTTTTCTGACCACAATGGTTTTATAAGACAGAACTGGACAAAGATACTTCTAGGATGTTTGGAGGTGTAGCAAAGAGGCGAGACTTTTAGTTGGACTAGAACATGAGCTACTACGTGAGCACAGCTGTGTGAGTAGTGTGTAGCTAGTGTAGGAAATGGTTTTCCAGAATGTACTTTCATTCTATAAAATTTAGAGTATCTTATTTGGCATATTAATGCTATTTCAAATAGATTCAATTATATGTAAGCAATGTATGGCACAATATACTGTGAGTTCTTCAAGGAGATATGATGGATATGATGCTGTGACTGGAAAATATTTGTTGCTGTCTTACTGAATTCTGGAATGATTCATTTTATAAATGAGTGTGCTTCAGTAAAGACCAGGTAGTCCATTGCAGCACTAGTATACACCGGATGTCATCTCACAAAGCATAGGAGGTTGTCAGCTCATGAATTATGGAATTATATCTTTTGTTATTGCTGTTATATTTTCTGAATGTATACAGATTCTAAAGGAAAATTTTATTCTCACATTTGTGTATTTCACAAGCATATTCTGTTCGTGAACATAAACAGTTCATGCTCATAAACAGTTTTGTTTGCGGTCATAGAAATAGTAGGAGGATTTCATTGGCTGTCTTCTGGAGTTCCAATAAGATACTGGAACTGCATGGATTACAGAGCTTCTTGCCTGTATAGTTTGTTCCCATTGATGTGCTGATAGGACAGATCCTGTAGGTGAAGGAGACTGTTCTTTGAATGTCACTGAGGAAGAATGGGAGCACTTGCAGAGGTGTCTCTGCAGCTTGTATTCTGCAGACTCTGTTACACTGAGTAAAATGGTGACTTACTGTAAGAGCTGTGATTTACTTAGAACATAGCAGCATTAGTAACATCTGTGACAGGTTTTAGGAAACAGCTTTTATTTTACATCCAGAACTGTAGTGGTTTGCTTGGATTTATGCAACTTTGTACAGTCAGCTGGATTCCGTCAATGTAATTGTGTTGCTCTGCAAGACTATTTTTAAATCTTTACTTTGTGATTTGCTCAGACAATTGTGCACTGAGTAGTCATTAAAACAAAGCTCATTCAAAGTTTTTCTATATGGATTCCTGCTGAAAATACTCTTATATGCAGTTCTGAACTGTCTTTGACTTCTAGTATGTAAAATAAGGTGCAAACTTGGATTATCCCATGGCTATGCATTATGTGGTGACCTCTAATATATAAGAACATAATGGTTACTTAGTGAAGTTTCTTCCTCTCTTTGCTTCTAATCTACTCCAGTGTTTATTTGTGAGGATGAAAGAAATACTAAAGCTTAGAGCGATATGCAGTGAGTTTATTTAAAAAAAAAAAAAAAAATGAGGAACTGATTAAAAATCATCTTTATTGATTAAGAGTTTTACTCATTCTATGCTCAGCTTTGTTCAGTACTTCATCACACATCAGGAGTAAATAAAGTAATAAAGTTCTCCGTGCCATCAGGTGATGCCATCACCTCATTATGCAGTGTGCCAGCTGGGATGGAGCCATGCATCAAAAGGTGCCTCTTCAGTCCAGCCTCAAATGAGTGTTACATTCAGGTTTTACACAGTTAGGGACAGAGTATTTACAGCAGGATTTGTAGCAGTGAGTTGGATGTAGCCACTAGTCCAAGGTGATGTCATGAGGAGAGTGGATTGTTTAATATTTATCATTAATGAGGAGTTGGCATTTTAATTTTGGGCCAACAGTAAGTGCATTTATATTGTTACCTCAGCCTTAAACAGAGGACCTTGTATCCTGAATTTCTGTTGTGACGAATTCTCGTTACTTTTTGGGTAATTTTGACATCAGAGGTGTTAAGTCAGCTCAGGGGCTGTAAAGCATTACTGACTTGGGAAAATTGAAAAGGATTGGCGAATTCTTTAACTTAAAATTGTACAGATTACAAATCACTCTCATGATAGTTATTGTTTGTCTCTTGTGAATACTCTGCAATGTTTGAAAGAATTACAGTAATTTGTTTTCAGAGATGCTGCTGTCATTATAAGGGCTGCTGGGTAGGAGAGTCTGTCACCTGCTGAAAAATGAAGTCATGACATTCTTAGATGATGCAGGAGGTCAGTCTCAGAAACAGGAAGGCGGTCTCAGCTACAAGGGCTAAAAAGTTCATCTGTTGGTAAAATAAGGATAATACATTAAGAAAAAAAAAAGAAAGAAAAGCGAAAAAAAAGAAAACTTGGGTTTTAATCTATTTTTGTCAAATTTCCTGCATCCCTGTTTGGGCAGGAAGTTGAAGAAATAGTGGACATTTTTCTGTAGCTAATTCTGAAATAATTGTGTAATTCTTGGAGTAGGACTAGAATAACATCTCAAAAATAAAGTTCTGAGAAAGACTCCGGTAGTATTTATGTATGAGGAACAGCTGTGCATCTTAGAAAATCAAGATTTTGTTTTTCACTACTGATGGAAAGATTTAGGTCAGTCTTGATTTCTAGAATTTTGGTGCATATGGTCTTTATAGCAAAAGCATAATGTAAACCTCTGTAGAAAAACTCATTTCAGGTGGTGAGCTTTTTGCCAGTCATTAAAAGCTGTGAAGAAATCTGGGGAAAACTGGAATATTATTAATATATATATTGCAATTATCCTATTCAAAATTATTTTTAAAAGAAAAACCAATGCTTTTTTTTTCCCCCTCGTTACATAATTTTCATTGTTTTCTGGTACCTAGTGCTTTGATGCCTGGTGTACGCCGTCCTTGTCCTTTGCTACCCTGGCACATCATTTATTTCTCTTTGGAGTGCAGTACTAACATTAATGCCCATTAACAATTTTTGGATCAAAATGCTAAAATTATTTGAAGCCCTTTCAGTAATATGTGCTGATAGTCATTAACAGCTCCACTCAGTGCCCTAGACAAGGATTCTGTTTTACAACATTATTTTCTTCAGTTAAATCCACCTACCCTGTATTCCCATACGTGTATGCACATTATTTTTACCTTGGTTGCTATAAACACTGCCTGTAAAGACCAACAAGCACCCCCAAGCCAGAGATCCATACTGACTTAAATATGAATCATTATTAGGGTTTCTGAAAGAATGAACTCCTGTCTGAATGTACTCAGATCTATTATTCCGCTTTGGTAGGTTCTCTGCAAGTGCCTGAGTGTTACATATAATCTCCCACCTTAATTGCTAGCTTTGTGTAGTGACAAAGTAAAAAAAAAAAGTGGAGTGACAGGACGAAACACAGTGGGATCCAAGCTTGTAATACATTTCCTTCCTGATTTTACACAGTACATTAGGCAGGAGACATAGAGTTTAAAATTTTAATCTTTTTTTTTTTTTTCCTGACGATTTGCAGTCTGTCATAAAAGGGCTAAGTTCCAGAATATACCAAAGCCACAATGCTGGCTTGGATTGAAGGTGGAAGTAAGCAAAAAGTATTGTTGTTTATGCTTGCACTCACACGAGCAAAGCATCGTGCATGCAGATCATTTAACTGCATAGTCTGCCATTGGACCAGTGAGAATCACCTGGGCTTGGGCACCAAAAACTAAGCAAACTCTAAACAGTGCTTAACAGAAGTCCTGAAGATTAGCTCCTGGTTTTGCCAGTGACACATATCTTTATCCATACAAACTTCTGAGGAAGGGTTTTCTTGGAGTTTTAAGAAAATTGCTCTCAAGAATATTCTCCTTTGATATTTTGCAGAGTAATGTATTCCACCAGACAGGGGACTTTTTGTTTATCATTCTGTACATCAAAGTATGCTTTCCCCTTGAAATATGGAAAGTTGACAACTGTACAGCAGCAGCGGGGATCTGGGTTCACAGAGTAAGCAGCATTTCATTATGCTTCTTTATTTGGATGGGCAACTGTGAGAAATAGCTTATAATGTATAAAATATCTGAGTCTTTTTGTACTTGAAGACATTGTTATCTCTATTTGAAGCTGGCTGGTGAAGGTCAGTCAGGCTAACTTCTTGCAAAAGAATATCCTGTCTCTGTTGTTAGATACTCTTTTCAAAGTTCATTGCGTACAGAAAGCTCTTTTTGTAAATATCACCCATCGTGGCAAATTACATGTAGTTGGCAGCAGGGGGAAAGGGAATGTGCTATGAATTCTTTTCATTAAAAAAAAATGATTGCTGTTGCAAAGAGCATTGCATAGCAACAATGAAAAGTCTAAGAAGTTAATTTGCTTAAGATTTGGTGTTTATCTGGAATGTCAAATTGCACTGCTGAAGTGATAAATTCTGTGATAACTGTAATACTGAAACTTTCACTCACTGATAACCATGGCAGTGATATATTGTGGTATTTTCATGACATTTCCTTTGCTTTACTTTGAAGTCTAGTTGGTTAAGTCAGGAAGTCTTGATGTATTAACAACATGAAGCTAGGGTTGTTTCTTGCTTTCTTTATTTCAATATTTTTTTTATTAGTTAAAAAAGGAATGGAAAGTTGGCAGTTTAGGATAATGCTAATAATGGCAAGTTGTCACATATTACTCAAGCATGTCGTACTTTGAAGTGATGCTGCACATAGGAGAAATGCTAAAAAATGGAATTCTACGTTCCATATCATTTTGAAAGGAATCAGTAGGTCACTTGCACTCCACTTACTACAAATAAATACATCTTTGTCTATCAGCATTGTATTAGATCATGTCCACTCAAACTGTGTAAATTCATCCATTCCTGGAAATATGTAGGAACAACGGGAATTAATTGTGCCTGTTCTTGTGAACTAAATTACTGATGTGTGTTGAACTTCCAGAACTAGTTTCTCAAGAGATCTTGTGGATTTCAAAAGAACTACCGAGTTGTCTGCATAAGACTTATGGAATACAAACTCATAGGAAAGGCATGCAAACATTCATGTAAGTGGGATTTAGCACTGACTGAAAGAAACAAAGCCAAAGCTTGTGCAACAGCCCTGTCTTACATGAAGTAGTTTTCAGACTGTTTTTTTTTTTATAACTAATTTCTAGGAGTTTATTATACTTCTTAGATGTTTTGAATAGCAGGCCTCCTGCATTAAAGCTAAAACAGAGTGCTACGATGTAGGAATTCATTGCATATTTAATATTTAAAGCTCTAGCTGCAGTACATCCAACCTGAGTGACTGTTTGGATAGCCCAGTATGTTTTTGCTCATATTTTCCACTTGCTCATGGTTACTGATGTGACAGGGAAGGCTTGTTAAAAATAAAAATTAGAAGGAAAAATTAGACTTATTTTAATACAAGCGTAGATTCCTGATTAAATCTCATCCTGTTGAACTGCTGGCAACATTTATCCTGGGTCCAGCAGGTCGCAATTAGTCACTGTAAAAACTCATCTCAGAGAAAAATACTTTGATTTCACTGCACCTACCAGTGTAATTATAAAGATGATAAACAAACAAATGAACACAAAAAAACAAACAAAAAAACCTTGCCTCTTAACAATTGTTAAAGGTTATCTACAGATATCTATATAAAATAACTGAAAGGCTCATCAGATGGTACTCAGTAATTATTGTGGAAACATTTGATTGGAAAAACCCACCACTCATCTCAGATAAAGAAGAATGAAGTCAAAAAATATAAGCGCTGCTATTTCCATCGCTGTTTTGTATCAGGGGAAGTAGTCCCTCAGTCGGCGAATACAGCTAAGTCTGTTTTGTGCTGAGGCAAATCCCGTTGTGAAGAGGCTGTGAGTAATCAGAAGTGACAGCATAAGCACTTTCTGTTCAAAGTGATTTTACAGAAAGCGTTATTTTCTGAGAAAAGCACACATATGGCTCCCATAATGCTGAAAATGCACTGACGTATCAATTCAACAGCAGTAGTGTTTGCAGAGGAAGTTTTGCAAATGGTGTTTGTATTAAAAACCTATTTCCTTCGCATTTCCTATTCAGTAAGACATCCTCTAGGTCGTAGAACCTGACCAAGGAAGCTGGGCAGGGACAAATACTTCTGCGTGAGGAACGTGTAGGCTTGGCTGGGACCTTCCAGATCTAAGTCACTAGACATATCTAATCAAGGCCTTTTAGTCTCATTTTTGTGAATCGCTTACCAGTGTTTCCCATTCACAAAATTACTCAGAGGAACTGCTCAGAACTTCTTTCCCCAGAGCCTGCAGACTTGGCTTTTCTTTAGTAAAGTGGTGTCAGTGCTCATACTTGCAGAAATACATCATTCAAAACCAAAAGGCCTTTGGTGATTAAAGGAGAAAGAGGATAGCTGAGGAGATAAAGCTTTCGTAATGCCTCTTTCGTAAACAGTAAGACAAATGATTCTGATTCCTAATTGTCATTACTGGTGTTAATCGGCAATCAAATATTTCAAATACTTGTTCTACTTCCAGTAACTTCTCATGAAATCCCCCTCAAGGAAAGCGAAGCTTAAATTCTGCAGAATCTGAGTATAGAATCAGTTATCTACTAAAGTGGAGACAATATTGATTGTATTCAAGCATGAATTCCAGTGACATTTAGCAGAGTTAATTTTATCTTTATTTGGTATTATGAATTTTGCCTTGCTGTTCATTGTGTTGCTTTCTTTAAAGTGCCCCTCAGATTTTACTGGTGCTGGAAAACTGGTGATTTGCTGCCACATGCCTATGTAGTATAAAGACATTGCCATTATTTCAGAAAGTGTGTGTTTAACAGTTTGGAGATACTTGTATCTAGCTTGAAAGTACAGCAATTAATACTCATATTGAGAGAGCTACTCATTTTTAATGAGCATAAGACACGACTTGCAGTCAGGGAGCTACTTGAGCTTAATAACATAGCAAATGAATTGTACTGCTTAAATCTGTTCTGGCTGGGTAGACCGTTGTGTACTGGTTGATATGAGCGTGGTAAAATTATTGACCAGGGGAAGTAAAAGGAAGCTTCCATAGTGTTGTGGATGTCCTCCATTTGCTTCAGCACGGTGTAGATATGCATTCCAGCAAGCGCATTTAAGTGATACATGCTGAAACATTCATTAATGAGGTGTAAGGAGAGAATATAGCATTAAAGTCTGAGTGCAAAGAAAGGAGATCCTTCTCTCCCTAACATAACAATCGTTATAATTTTCATTCCTCTTTTGTAGTGGCAGCTGTGTGCCTGAAATAAAGTAGTATAACCATGAAATACATGTCAGAAGAATTTACATCGTGGTCATTTTGCTAACATTTGTATCATTTCTTCCCTACAGGTATTTCTGTAACAAAGAAGACTCATACATGTAAGTAATGTCTTTTGATTTGTCCTTCTTTTATGAGTGGAGTACATGTTTAGGCCATGCTGTGGAAGGTTCGATTTTAAAAATGCTGGCAAGTTTTCTGCTTTAGGGTAGTTCCAGTCCTCGCTGAAATGTCATCTATCTGGATATACTGTGTGTGTGTGCATGCATGTGTGTGTGTGTGTGTGTATTAAAGCAAAGGGCAGGAACGGAAAGATGTGAAGACAAAAAATAGAATTCTTTATTCTAATATGTGTATCTTACAATTACCTGGTAAGTAAAATATCTGGAAAAACACGGTTGATCAGAAAGATTTTTCTATTATATGTAGAAGTATATATATGTGTATATTGTTATATATGCAATGTGTTTCATGTAATAAGAAATTATTTAGTTCAAAATCTTTTGACTCTTCCTATGCATTCATCTATAAGGTAAATCATTCTGTGCTTGTGCTTTAAGGAGTTCTTGATGGAAATGAGATGATTATTGTTTTGCTCTCAACCACATAAATAGATAATCCTCATAAATGGCAAACTTGGAAACGGATGTGGATGTGTGCATTTACTTACATGTACATTTATTCTGAATCCTCTTCAAAGACGTCATTATTGGGGATCAACTCTTATCTACTGTGAGTTAAAAGCACAATTCCAAGAAAACGTTACAATTTGTAGCTAAAGGAGGTATGTTGAGATTCTTTGGATACCATGAAGCTTTGGAAATCTAGTGCAGGAACTATACTTGCCCAGGATCTCACATAGCAGGAAGATAAAGCTGAGGCTGCTAGTCTTATGAGAGCTTTCTAACAAAACAGGAGGCACAAAATTTACTAAGATTTACAATGCAATTGAACAGAGTTTTGCATTTAAAATACTTTTACTGCAGTTTTGTAGGCCCAAAGTATCTTACAATAATTTCATTCTTATTCATTCCTGTTTTTAAAATGTTTCACATAATGTAAAACCTGACTTGATATCGTCTGCCACTCCCCATATAGATTTACAAAATACAATTACTTGATATAAGAGCTTTTACTGAGAAGCTGTTTGATAAGAATTCTGAAGCAAATGTTACTTGTTACCAAGTTGTAGAGCGTGATGGTGCTCTGATTAGGTGATCTTGCTCGCTTAATGCATTCTTAGGGTCAGCTCCTGTTTGGGTGAATGCAAATGTGGTTTCCATTCACCTTAATGAGAGCTGCAGATAGGCCTCTGAGAGCAGAATGTGACCCTTACATATTTAGTGAATATTTGAGCTCATACTGACTAACAGTACAGGAGACTGAAGTCCTCTGTATATCCGCAGGCCAGGCATTGTACAGACAGCTTCCTTGCACAGCCTTGCCCATGAGCTCAACCCTGGCCTGGAGCGACCACCCTCTCTAGAGGTGGTAAGTAACTCAGTATTTGTGCTAGCTCAGGCTTGGGCCTCTCTCGTATGGAGGCTGATGACTACATGGTGTTGTCTAACACTCCACCTGCAAATCAGCTGAAACTACAGCTGAGTGCAGCAGTGCCACGTGCTGACTTGTTTTAAGAGTCGCGTCGCCAATTCCAATATTCAATACTTTTTTAATAGGGAAAACTAAATAGCAACTAAGGACCTAGAGAGCATAGGAATGTTCTTAAGGTCTGCTGGCCTAATAAAATGGGACCACATGTATCTCAGGGGATGCTGTGATTGAGGTCTTTTATGACAAAAAGTTGTATTCATCAGCTCTGCTAGATGATTAGCTACTGTTCACCATGTAACGCCTGTACACTACCGAAGACAGAAATTAGGATCCCAACATCTTCTATGCTAAGTGAGAACTGGGTGCTATTCTGACGAAGAGTAGCTCCCCAATTTGTTAATCAGTTTTCACGAAATTGTTGGAGTATGAATGGGAAGATTCACTTAATAATGGGAAGATTAACTTGTGCATTAAGGAAGGATTAAAATAGGAGGATCAATATGCTGTAATTGGCGTAATGAAAATGCTAGGCTACATTTGCTTACAAATCTATGGGATTCATTCAGCTTTATTTAAGTTGGTTTTTTTTTACGTGCATTCCCATTATGACAGATAGAGTAGGAATTGATGTATGTTGTGCATCTTTGGCATTTTAAGATTGCACAGAAAAAAACATTTCTTCCTTATTAGAGAAAGTTTATTATTGTATAGAAAAAGTAGATATCAAAAACCAGTTTGGGAATGGCTTGGAAAAAAAAAAATAATCAATTTTATAAGAAAACCCAAATGCAAAAATAAAGTTAATGCCTGAGTTTTTGAGTTTATAGGTTTCACCAAATTGAAGTTTTATCCAGGTTTTCTTTTTCATTGGCTGCTTCTCCACATTCTCTCTGTAACAGCTTTTGAGCACTACAAAGCCTGCCATTTTTAAACATGGGCTGTAATGCTGCTGCTTCCAAGCAGCACTAATGAGAATAAATTTTGTCCACCCAAAAATGCGATATTTCACTCTGAAACAGACTTCTGAAGTAAAAATTCTTATCTGCTGTCTATTTGCAGAGTTATTCTTTCTTGGGCTCACATACTGATTTGTTAAGTTATCCCTCATCTTGTGTGAGAATAGCTAAGTCAGATATTAGAGGCCAAGTCCTATCTCATCTTCCATACAAAGTGGGACTTCAGGTATTTTCAGTTTCCTTTTGATTGGAAAAAGATTATGACTGACACTTAGGTTATTTTCCAGTCATTTAATTCAAAGTAATACTCATAACATGACCTTCTTCCTCTTGTGTTTCATGCCTTGAATCAAAAAATATATAACTTAGATACACAGCTCCAGCCTTTTCACAAATTCAGACAGGTGTCTTTGTTGTAACGGTGATGATAAAGATATGATATTCCAGGGAACCAAAGGCTGCAGAGCACCTGGCGTTTAGTACCTCCTGGCTTGGAGCTATGCTCACCCCTGCCATATATAGTATTTCACTTGTCATCTTAAACCAAAATCTTGCCATACTTCATAGAATCAGTTTGCTGGCCTCTACCACACCACTTGTGTCTCAGAACTATCATATAAATAAAGGTTCCTCTTGTCCAGACTTCTTCTGTATCCTGGGCACTGAACTTCTTAGAAGCATTTGACTTGACTGCCTCGCAGAGGAAGGATTTACCTCTTGCTTATGTACCTAGAAGACTAATGTGGTGAATTCTTCATGTAATGGAAACTTCTTATCTTGGTATTTTGGATTTCAGTGAACTATAGTCAAAGGCTTCAGAGAAGTTTGATTACATAGCTGGGATTCATATCTGTATGAAGGTTCAGGTACATTCAGTTACTTGTTTACCTGACGTTTTTAAGTTTAAAAAAAAAAAAAAGTACAGCTTGATTTTGCTGTCCTTCTTTTCACACTGTCTTTTGTCTGCATCCGTAAGGCCATTCTAGAGCTCCTGCAGTCCACTGGAGGAAGCTCTTAGATTGGTACAATGCTCTGCGGCAAAAAAGAGTTAGGAGCCCAGCTCCTAGTGATACTCCTGTGGGCAGAGCATGACTGAGGACCTCACTGGAGTGCTCTCACCTGCCCTGACGCGATACTTTGAATTAGGGATAACTTGCTGGGAATATCTTTTTTGATACACCCTTTTTTGAGTATATAGCCACAGACTGCTTCTACATGCAGTGTGTGAGGTAGCCCTTTGTAAGCTTTGACTAAAATTGTTTGTCAGTGACCTACTTCATCACTTCGACTGAGGTGTTATTCACAGTGGAAGAGCATGCTTCTTTTGGCAGTCCAAGGGATCAGTAGCCAACTAGCTCAGTTTCTGCACCTCAACCAGGTCAAATAAAATTTAATCCAATTGGTTCTTCTTATGCCTTTGTGGTAAAGATTGACCTCACTGATAATGGAACATTTTTTATTTTTTATTTTTTTTTTATTTCAATGAGACTGAAATTCAGAGTAAGTGCTCAATTCATTTTTCAAGCTTATACTGCAATTGAAAGTTTTGATTAAAACACAGGGAGATAAATTCGGCTGTATTTAAGTGCCCAGATGTTGTACTGGCACAAAGTTCCATAGCTTTTTCAGTAGGTACCTCTAAACCTGACAAGCCTCCAAATTTTTGGCTGGAGCTCGGCGTGCTTTATTTTCAATGCGGCTGCACCACAACTAGCCCCAAAACAGACAGTGCCTTGTTCGTCAGGCATAGACTTCCTCGTAATACTATCCTGAGCAGAGATCCATTCCTAAAACAAGCCCTTCTTATTTCTGGCTCTGAACAGTTTTTAAAAAGCAGTGTTCTTTTCTTAGCAACTGAGAGGATGTTTTAGGAAGGGAGACAGAGCTTCAGCTTTTGAGACACATACCCTAAGACTGTTTTTCTCCAAAATTCTACAAACATGTTAAGGTTTTGCAGCTTAATTGAACCCAAGATCCAAATTTCAGTTTTTCTCTAGCTTTCTTTTCCTCAGTACATGTACAAGGCCATGAGTCTCACTGCTAAAGATTTCTTGAGGCATGTTGATTATTCTGCTAATTGCATTATAGGAAAAATTTTTGATTTTTTTTTCCTGATCTGATTTATAATTACTACATGAGTTGCACTGTCTACTTCATGTAATGTGCTTTGAGTCCCAGCTGAAGTAAGTAAATGCTGCTTTTCCTCACAAGATGGGAGCCTGCAGAATATTGATAGTTAACAGGATCTGCTGTTAGCACCAAGGCCTAAAGAGAACAGGTGAAAACTAAACCCTGTCCCCTGAGGCCAATAAAATAGCTGTTTGGTCCCCTGTGTGTAACCTCCTAATAACTTTACTGGGCAGCCTTAAGTTCCCTTGGGGGCTTCTCTGCAAGAGCACTCCCTCTCTTTGCTCAGATAGCTTATTAAAAATGATTTTATAATGAAGTTGCCTCAAATAGCAGCTACTTTCCTACTTGTCCTTGAAGCACTGTTTGCCCTGCTGAAGAAGCCTAAGAACTATCTAGGGCTTTTCTCTTGTTCAAAACTTTTACTGAACTACTGCTATACTTGATTTTTTTTTTCCTATGAGCCAAATAAAACCTCTTCATAATCAGCTAGATATTTTACCCTTAATTCAATTTTGAAGTCACTTCTATAAATATAAAAAGTTTGAGTGCCCTCAGCTTCAATCAGTCTATTTTATTTGCTGCCACACAAATCACCACATCATTGACTTTTATACCTGATAAAGAACAAATGTTGCCTTTTTCTTCCAAATCTGCTTTTGCATTCTGGATGTTTTTGCTGTACAACTGCTGTGAAAATAAACTAGAATGGTGGCTGCTCACAACTTTCTTCTTTAATATGTGAATCTCAGAGGCTGAACAAAGTACATTGTGACATAGTTTGACTTAGAACCGCCTGAGTCTAGGTAGCTCTAAATATACATACATAGGAAGGCTCAAAGCCTTCTGAGCACATGCTTAGCAATAGTTTCCTAAGATATAATTTCCTAAGATATAATCACTAAACTTTGTTCTCCAAAGATTGATTCAATTTCTACTGAAGCTAAGGAACGCTCCATTTCATTGATGTGGGACCAGATTTGGTGCAAGGTTCTGTCGAATCTTTCTTGAAGTCACCGTAACCTTTGAAGAAGAGAAGTCTCTCTTTCTGTGAACAGATTGTCACCAAATGCAGCAAGGTCTTTAGTTTTGAACTACCATAAAGTTAAAGCATGATCTTTGTGTCTAGTTTGTTCAAAGATCAAAAGTCAAAGGCTTCTTCCCGAAGTATGTAGCTGGCTTATTCCTGTGGACAACGGCACCGCTGCCTTTTTTAACACATTGAGAAGAACCTGTCTTTAGAAATTTCTGCTCAGTCATTTCACTTCATGACATTGTTTCTTATAAGACAATACTACATTTTTGTTGTAGTAAGGCTGAATTCTAATGATTCTAAAGCAGACTGTCATGCGGACTTCTCCAAGGTTGATATCCGATCCCAAAAAAGCACATTTTATTATCTGAATTTTGAAACCAGTGACTGATTCCATCATTCCTAATAGACTCGTGTAGTTGACATGCATTGCTAGACTTTTTCAATCACCATTCTGAAACAACTGTTAAAACCTGAAAACAATTTTTTAATGTGCAGTAATGTTTAACCTTTTAAGAACTGTGAAGATATTGTGAAGGTCTTGCAATCTTTCTCTGAGATGTTCAACCTGGAATTGTTTAAATATTCACCCTAATCATGGATAAATTTTTATGCAAACAACACATAAGGCAGCTCCTTATGGCAGATCAGTTAGTTACTGTAACTTATAGCTCATTCTTAGTATTATGACCAAATGATGATATTATGTAAATCTCTTATTAAAAAAAAAAATAAATTATAATTAAGTATATGAAGTAGTTCCTACTTGCCTAAAAAGGACCAAAAAAAAGTATCAAAGGGCAACATGGGTCAGTTTGAGGAACTAAGACTGCAGTTGAAAAGTACAAATGGAAACGGATTAGCCTGACATTGAATAGAATCCTAAGATAACTTATAGTTCAGTAGTTTCATAGGTAATTTGGGGGTTCTATAATAACTGAGTAATAGACCAAAATGTAGTGACAGACACCTCAGGACAAGTCTCAGAGAACATAAATGTCAGCTTTTTCACTGGTAATTTGCATGGGAACTGGGGCAACAGTTATCTGCTAACCTTACCTATGATCACAAATTGCATATGCAGAATTGTTCAATTAACTAAAAGACTCGTTTCAGAAAATGTGGTGCCTCGTGTTCTGTTAGTATAGAGGAGTTGCTGAATTTCTTGTTGTGTATAGCTGTATTTTAATTTAAAGCAGCAGAAGAAATACAGCTGCTTTCAAGATACAACACATAATTTTTCTATAATGCCATAATGATTTCCATTCAGTCAACTCTATGTACACTATGAAAACATCGTTAAAATATGTGTGATTTTTCAAGTACAGATGTGGTTAATTGTGCACATATTGAAATAAGCATTGTTGACATTAGTTTTTGCTTCAATGTATTCTATAACACATAGATAGACACAGAAAGAGGGGGAAATTATCAGGATTACATCCTCCAGTCCAAACTTCTTTCAGTCTTAGTGTGAATATCTTTTGGTACTTTATTGCTTGCTATTGTAAGGCAACAGAGTTGCAGAATCTAGACTTGGTCTTGAATCCCTGTGCAGTCACCATGCCTAGAATTACTCAGTTTCCTCAGGTTCAGAATTACTCAGAACCCTCAGGTTTGGGGTTCACTGTTTGCTTCACTAAATGAGTAGAGCTCACCTAAACAGAAGCTAGGATCCTGAAGGATTGAAACTGGGACTTCAGTAGACTTCCTGTCTTTAACTTACTACTGCCATTACTGGTAAAAACTGACTTGAATAGAAATGGAAAATCTTCACTGAATGATTGTGCATGTGTAAATGTGTTTATATATATATATATATATATATACACATATATATAGAAGCAGTTAGTTAGAGATATGAAGTTTTAACTAAACATAAATCCTTGACAAACAGGATGATGACTTTGTTGCAAGAACTAATGTTGGTTTGAGACCTTTTTGCTACCTAGCATGTCTTCCATTGTATGATGGCTTCTTGCTTGAAGATAACATAAGCTGTCAGTTGCAGCAGGCTGTACGAATACGACCTGCTGAACAACAGACTAGACACACCCTCAGAGCATATTTCCTCTCTTTTCTTGAGGTATTTACCACGGACTTCAAAAGCCAACACACGACAAGGGAGGTATGCTTAAAGATTTCTAGAAAATCAAATCAGGCTTTATTTTAATCTCTTAGCAACATAGGTAGGGAAACCTCTGGTTTCAGATAGCCAGTATGTTACCAAAGCCATTTAGTGATTTCCTTTTAGATAGAGTCATCAGTTGATAACCATCCTTCCCACCAATGTTTGTCTGAAGAGTCTGTTTGCTTATCTTTGTTACTGTTACCTAACTCATAGATAGGTGTGATATCTGCTGGCTGCAAAGACCGCTTTTACAGATAAGGCAAGTTTCCTGTTCAAACTCTTTAACATTTATTTCACCCTGACCCCTTTTCCTTTTTCCTCTTTCCACTGCTAACTTATTCCAGAGTTACAGCCCTTGAAATAGAAGTAGAAATAGAGTGGTCATCCAAAAAGATGATTTTACATACTGTTTGAAGACAGAGTACTGAAGTTTGAAGGATTGAAAAGAGTTTTCCTGTTGAACAGAGTTTTTGATACTTCAGAAGATATTTCAGATATTTCACTGATATACTTTCTCAGTTTTTCTCAGCAGTTTCCAGGAGGAAAAAAAAAAAAAGAATCTACTTAACAGGATGAGTATAGTGAATAGTACATGAGATGGTGGGAACTTGACTATAATACCTGGGCTAGAAACTAGGAGGTGGTCCTTACATTCCCATGCCCTCTTTGGATGACTTCACCACTTTACTGTCAGCTGTTTTGAAAGTTGGTTTTGATATGAAATCCTGTCCTTGATGAAGCAGTAATGTACTTTCCTGTAGAATATTTCATCTTTGACAAGCTCATATTTCAAAATGAACAATGTCACCAGAAAATCCCCAGCCATTTCTAACAAGGGGGACCTTAGAAAAAAGACACAGAGAACCTTGACCTGGGAACACAGAGTTTGCAAACTTAGTAATATTCTCTGTGAAACTGATACCTGGCAATCTCAGCTTCTCATGAAAACTGCCCTTACTGCATCCTAATTTGCTGTTTTTTACTGTCACTGGAAGGTGAGTTGCATGGTAGTCGATTGAGGTAGGAGCCTGTCAGGATTTCTGGCAAATAGACTGCTTGCCTCACTCTATTGTTAAATCTGAAGATAGGTTGCAGTCCAAACTGGTACTGTCAAGCTAAGAAGGCCTTTATGTAGCTACTTATTTTTGTGATTTAAGATATTGACTTCCCTATCTTGAAATCTCAAAGTTGCGCACGTGAATGTGATTGACGTTTTACTGTATATGCAAGGTAACCAACAAAAGATTATCTACACATTTATTTCTAACATCACATGGACAGACTTAGGTTGTCCATTAAATCTCAAGTACCAGATGTGGCTTGTATATGCAGAATTAGTGATACTTGTACAGTAAACCTCCACGATACCTCTCAACAGATTCATTCTTCATAGTGCTCTTTTTTGGTGACCAAAAGGTCTGTTCAGCAGCTGTAATTTGAATGAGCATTAGTTTGAAATGGACTGCTTCTGCTGGTGGGATTTGGGCAGTTGTTGAGAGATTTTAATATCCTTTACAAAAGTTTTTGAAACCAATATCATTCCATGTTCTTTCTTGTGTTTTTTGCTAATCTCCACCCAAAATCTTTTTC
The DNA here is from genome assembly GCF_019232065.1 of Centrocercus urophasianus. Lineage (NCBI taxonomy): Eukaryota > Metazoa > Chordata > Aves > Galliformes > Phasianidae > Centrocercus > Centrocercus urophasianus. Next base: position 14,988,718 of record NW_024884789.1, on the reverse strand, counting down.
CTAGACACTTGTCTTAAAAAAAAAAAAAAAAAAAAAAAAAAAAAAAGATTAATTCAGTATGCTAGTTCTGAGTGGCATACCCAAAAATAGCCATTCCCTTTATTAGGTTAGTTCAGTGCTGCATAATAAATCCAGTTCTTAATTGACTATTTAAATAGTTTCAGAGCAAGCTAGTCTTTTCTTCTTTTAGCTTGAAATGTTTTTCAGTCTGGGACCACTGAACACATTTTATTGGATATCTCTTTTGATGCCTTCTATGTTTGTTCTGCATTTGCTTCCAAATAGTTTTGAGATTAGATTTATTTTATTTTTTCTGTTACTCTTAGAGCTTAAGAGAGAAAGAAGTAAAAGGAAAGGCAAAAATAAAGAGGAAATAATTGAGTTATTTTTGATAAAAATGCAGTTTTCGGACATGATGTATTGGCAAATATTAGGTAAGAGACACAAGCTCCAGCTGAAGTACTTGGGGACAAAATTGCATGTAATGGAATGACAACAGGAACTGAGGGGTGGCAGATTTTTTATCTGATCCATTAAAGCTCTTAAACTTCATTTTTTCTTTTAGTGGGGTCATAATTCATCACACTGCTACCCTATATGCATCAAGCTAAGCATGCCCTAGCTAGAACAAGATCAGAGCAGAAGTTCTTTGTCTCTTTCAAAAGAAAACAATAACCAACAAATACAAAACATTTCTAAGATGCATTGTTTAGGAATCTCCATGTAAAAGCAACTACAGTTTCAAGTCTGATACTGTCCATTCTCTAAACATGTCACATTCATAAAAACATCTATTTTCTTTGAAGGCTTCAGTTTCCATCTTCGTTTGCTCATATTCCTGATTTTCCTCACAAAACTTTTTCCATCTGAGAAAAGAAATCATCAAGGATAGGGAGAGTGATGTTGAAAAAAGGAAAAATTGCATATTTTTTTGAGTCAGTAGAAAAACTTTTGGTTTTAGAGACAGAAGACCCTGCTTGTTCTGTTGATTGCCAAGTGTTACAGCTGCTTCTTTATAACCAAAATATGCCTGGTGGTTTGCTGCTGTGTTGTACAGGAATTAATTTCAGTCAGGAGAGAAAATAGATCTTATCATTCTGTTTCTCAATAAGGTAATGCAGTTCTCCCAAACCACCTTACTGTGTTAGCTTTCTCTGCCTTTAATATCAAATGCATCACTCATGTCCTCTGGTGCTTTTAAATAAATTTCCAAAAGCATCCTGTATCTCAAGCTCTTGAATAATAAAATCAATTCTATTAGCTGTTATGTTGACCTTATTTAATATACATTGTGAATCCTAAACCATTTGTTTTTTAGCATGTATTTTTCAGATGACTGTGCTCAGTGTTGAGGAAATATCTCCATTTCATTTCTAAGCATGTGTTTTCATGGAAACAATCCATCTATAACACATTGTATTTCTATGAAAATACACACTTATTAAATGGCAAACAGTTTATGTTTTCATGGCAGGCATCTTCAAACTGGCACATTCGCTGTGTCAGTGTTTTATGATGCAAGCATAAAACTGTCAGATTGTGTATGTTCAAACATGAAAAGGTCTGGAGTATCACACATGGAGGAGGAGAAATTGTCAATTAGCAGGTGGCAGGAATTTAGGAGTGTTTGTTTATGAGGCTTGTATTAAGATAATAGGAACTCTCAGTCTGAGTATCCTCAAATATTTCAGCTGATCAAGAGGTAGCTTCCATGCCGGAGTCGTGGAATCATTTTTGCTTACTAAGGGCTGACTACAAATATCAGGATTGCTGGTGGAGCTTGAACTGTCTTTGCACATTTCACTTTAGCACTCAGCTCATGCATTACAGAAATTACTTTCAAAAGCAAGAAACCTAAGAGCGATGGCTTTGCACCCTCTAGGCTTCTGGAGCTGACTGATCCTAAGAGCTACAGCAAGGGCTTTGGCATTGCCAATGGTCTGGGAGATGTAATTGCAGGTCCGTGAATTGCTTCGTAACAGGCTGAAAAGCTACTTTCAAAGCCATGTGGCTTCTGGAGGACAGAGCCTTCTGGGTAACATTACAGCAGCAAAGCCCTGTGTCAGTTTGTGAGGGCATGTTGAATGACCTCTGGTTTATCCGTATAATCAGTTCTTCTATGTTCTGTAGTTTAAACAGTTGGTGATCATATCGTGCTTTAACTGAGTATGACTCCATTAGAAATGGCTCATTATAGTGAAAATTTTCAGGAATAATCTGCAGGATTAAGTGCTATTGCATTTATTACTTTCCTAGATTATGCAAATAATAAGGAAAAGATAGCAGAGTAGTTTATTATTTCTGTAAGGAAAATATACTATTTAATATGCACATTTCAACTGTATTTCCTCTTCTTATGAGTGAAGAGACACATTTCATATGTTGGTACTGTAATTTTCGGGTTTCAGTGGAATTAACTGAATGGATGGGATTAAAATCTAGTTTTCACATCGTCCAGGAAATGTCTCTGTGCATCTTTGTGACTTTATTCTGTGGTTGTCTCTTCTGAGCTGCAAAACCATAGGCATCTTCTTGTTGGAAGAAGATGCAGCACTTGACTCAGAGCAGCATGGATGGATGCTCAAAGTTTCTTACAGAGTTTGTGTAGCAGCTGCTCATCTTTCAAACACTCTTTGAGGGTAACTCATCCACCCTTGCTCTTCTCTGAAGTGTCACATGGAGCTGTGAGAGCCCAGTTCCCAGTTCCCAGCTGAGCCTTCGTGACTGCTGGAGTATCTGTAAGCCCATGTGAGCTTCGTAGATCAGATTGCAAAACCTCATTCTTTCATAAGTGACACTCAGACTGCACTTTCTGAATTCTGTCCTTACATTCTCTTCCAGGAGCTCCAACTGTAGTTAATGGCAGACATAAACCTGGTGACAAGCTTAATGATTCATGAAATCCCAGTCCTCGGGGCATGTGCTGGTTATTTATTGTTGCACATAAACACAAAGCAGGCAGTGAATTTATCTCTTTCAGGTTTAGGTGACTGAAATGGGTGTTTGAATATCTGAAAAAGGTGGTGAATGTTTATAGGCATTTGCATAAGTCATTTTTCATTTCATCTTACTGCTACACACAGTGGATATGCTGAGACTGGCTATAATTCTGCTGCAATTGCCAATGTTCTTTTAGTGTTGCACTAAGTGTATGTTGTGGGTGTTGCACTTCCTGACAGTACCATTGCATTAGTATGAAGCTGTCATTTAATTTTAAAGGATGAAAACTGTATAGGTGCTGCTGAGCCCAAACACTATGTACTGCTTTATACTGTTTTTGTACTGTGATCTTTCACCACACAGAGCAGAACAATTTTCTTCCATGGTTTTTTCTTTTCCCCACAAGTCAGAGGAAGATTTTCTGAAGATTTAGCAATATCCCTTCTGATTCACATTGATACAGTCTGTGCTAACTACTCAGTTATGTGTTTATGATTTATTCCTGTCTGAACATGGGATAGACCAAGAGTAAAGGCAGCAGTCTGGAACACTAAAGGCACACCTGCTTTAGTGAGTGGTGTAGATCAAAGGGAGCAGTTCTATAGGGCAGAGCAGTTGAGAGACTACCTAATATCTATTTCATGTGTGTTTTTGATTGTTTTAGAGTAGCTCTAGTCTAATCCCATGAAGCTTAGTGCAGTTGGAGTGAATTACACATAGTCTGGAAGCACATCTTTCTGTTTAGTTTCATCTGAAAGGAATCACATTCATGTGCTTTAAGGCCACTTCATAATGCAAACCAAAACAGAGCAGTGATGGGGAGAGTTCCTTCAAAAGCACACTTCTGATCTGAAGCAAAATACTATTGGAGATGCACACTGAAAAGCTAGAAGTGTAATTTTTCTGAATGTATTTGCAGTACCAGCACTGCTGCATTGCTTGTGGCAAATCTTGCTTTCTCCATCTTTTCATGTTCTTTCTGAAATGTTCTCCATGGCTGCTGCCCATTTCATTCACATCACTGGAACACCTGATGCCTTCATTTCTCCCTAAGCCACCATACATGCAGGTACACTGTAAAGTGAATAGGTTTGTACAAGGATGTGGTTGTCTATAAATGCGAAGCGTTCCTTGGTTATGCTGGATAATAACTGCTAAGGCATAAACATACTGAGCTTTTAACATTGCCCCTGTTCAGACTAAACTGTTGGTTCAAGATTGTTCTTTCTCCTTATTAAGGAACAATTTAAACTCATAAAGCAAAGTCAGTCTGATATTTTGTTGTTGTCGTTGTTTCTGTTGTATAGTTATAGGCAGTACAAAACTGCATGTATGTAGGAGAGATTCTGGAATTACTACTGGATGCACATAAAACATTTCTTGAAACAGCAGGGAGAGAAAATATTGTGTGCCCAGCATATGGTTAAAACGGTCACTGAAATGCAGCTTTTAATGCTATTCCATGTTATTTTTGTATGTATTTCAGGCCCAAAGCCTCCTTTGCTTGCTCATCGTGGTGTGTTGTTTATTTGCTCATAGCACAGAGATCCAGTAAGAGAAGAGGAACACAGGGAGAGGTTCTAGAAAGAAAGGCTTTCTGCACAGAACCAACTCCTTTGCAAGTGTGCAGACAGGACCTTTTCCTTGCCATTATCTATGTATATAGCAGTCTATTCATTCAATGTCTGTTCTTTTTTGTACTGTGGTAAAGCTCTGACTGTCTTCACTTATTCAAAATGAGCCTTAGTAAATCCTAACTTGATGCTGTTTGTTGCGGTGTTGGCAATGTGTTGCTTGTCTGAGTAACATAAAAAGGCTGTGATAATTAGCTCCTACAAGGTAGCATTTTCATTTGTGTTTGAATACAGGGATTGGCCTTTGCTGCCAGGATCTGCCAGAGTGTATCAGTAGTTCCTCAGTTGTTTTCAGTACTTGGAATAGCTCAGCTATCTCTGATGCCTTTGTCCTTCTGCCTGTTTGTTGTGTGCCTGAATGTGCTACAACAAGCACATTCTCACCTTTCTTTTTTTATAGTGTTACCTAAAAATGGGCCTCCAGAATCTTTGCAGGTTCTGGGAGAGCATGTTTTTCTCAAAGTCACTGTTGTTCTGTTTCAGTGCCAGCTCTTTCTCTGCAGTCACTCTTGTTTTCTTCACCCTGAAAGTATCCAAAAGCATTAGACTCTAGCTACATTTACATTTGGGTCATCATAACTTTGGCATTTCTTCTAAAGATTTAATCTATCCATTTTCTGTCCTAAATTGTTCTGTTTGTTGGCTCTGGTCAGTGTTTGTAGGTTCGTGTTTCCTTTTCCTCCAAGTCTTCTTTGTTAATGGAAAGGGGAGGCTCAAGCAGAGTATGCATCATTTTTACTCAGAATTTCAGTATGCTATATTTATCTAGCTTTCATCTTGTTTTTCCATGCTGTTTCATAGATATGTTGTTATTAGTTTGAATAAGAGGGAGTCATAGACAATGACCCTATGGTGGCTTGTGTGCAGAAGTGGTAATCTATGATTTGTTTCTTTACATTCACATTTTTTATTTTTTTGTTGTTGGTTAAAAATATTTTTTAAAGAATTTTTTTAAAAAATCAGGAAAGGTGATGATTTAGCTGGAAATGGTGGCTTTTGCAATCAACAGTGCTGTTTTATAGTTCTCTACATACACAATTCAATACAAACAGACCTTTTAATTTACATTGCTGGCATAGGACACAGCCAGCAGAACTGCTTTGTAACATCCTTTTAAGCAGCAGTTTTCCTCCACCACTAATGAAAGGTGTCTGTTTTATATTGTTGCCCATTCATCATTCCTCAGTCAGCTGCCGCCTCAGTTATGTCTTAAATCTGAGTTCACCTTCTGATGTGATGCTGCCCTCCTCTTTCTCCTTGGTCTTACCAATTGTTCCATGACCCAAGCAGTCAGGTGAGCCTTGTCACCTATGAACACGTGGCATTAGGATTTTGTTATCTATCTCCTATGTCTCCTGTTCCTCAGAGCCATTTTCACCACATCTCTGTGAACAGAAGAGCCGAGTACCTAACTAACCCGAACCATTCATTATGTGCTCTTGGTTTTGCTTTGTGTTTTCCCTTCCTGGCTTAGGACTGCACATTTTTCTCTAATTCATTCTGCAGTCAAGAATGGAACAATTAGCCTCAAACTCTCTGGCTCTGGCAGATGATTAATCAAAAAAAATTAACTTTGGCTGATAATACTACTCTATGAATTATGAGCTGGCTATAACCCAGGGAATACTCCTATTGTCCCCTCTACAGCGGCCCATCCTTCCTTGACACAAATGCACTGAAATATTAAGATTATTCATGTAATAGAAATTTAACCACAGTGTTATTAAGTTATTAACTCCTTAGTGCAGTGTTTCTGAATCTCTTTTAACCACCTACCAGGTAATCCTCAGGAAAAGAGCCCATAATTCGTTTTGTAATTCAATACGCTTAGACACTTGAGGGGGGAGGTGGTAAATAAAGTTCAAAGCGTTTAGGCAAAAAGCTTTTACAAAATGTTATTGTTTGAATTACAAAGGCGATGTTTAAAAATGCTGGGTAGAAACAAAAAACAAGCGCCTTGGTTAGGCACTGCCGGTGTCTGAGAATCGCTTTGCAGCTACGCTTTGGTATTGACATATACTGACGTATCTGTGAAAGATAGACTTGTTACTTCTACTGTTGTTACTCTTTTTCATATTATTTTTGTAGGCTATCCTATTGACCACTGTGGCATATGGCAGCCTGTAGCCAGTCGGTCAGATACTTGTGTGATTGTTTTTTTGTAGGTTGTAGAGAATGAGTGCTTCCAGTTGAATTTGAACAACGTTAACAATTTCCTGCCCCAGCTGCATTTATTTCTGGAAAAAGTCCCAGCTTTGCTTATAAACAACAAGTGTTGTAAACCACTCATTGGATCAGCTGAGATCTGTCAGACTCTTCCTAAAAGACAACTTCTTCTAGCTGCACTCAAGTATGTGTACATATAGCATGGTTTTTCATCCAGTGAGAGGTTTGTTAGAGAGGTGCTCTGCCTTCCCTACAGTGATGCAAATGCAATGCAGCAGAAGGACAAGAACCTGGGTCTGAATTGTGCCCTTTTCTTTACTGAAAATACAACCTAAAGGGAATGTAATTTGAAAATAAAATCCGTAAAAATAATAATAATGAATTATGATGATGCACTTATAGGCAAATGAGAGGATAATCAAGACTGGAGCATTAAAAATGAAACGTGCTGCCAAAACTTTTCAGAGAGATTTTCATCTAGCACTTTATCTTTCATTCCTGATCAGCACACAGTGCTTAGCTGCGAACAGTAGTGTAATTGCCCATGTTGAGACTGGTTTGGCATGCTTCTGATATGGGAGGCAGTGCTTGGGTGAGTCCTCATTGTTACGAGGCTCAGGTAGCTCCCACTTGATGTTTACATTGAAATTCTAACTCATACTTCTGAAATTTAAAGGTTTAATTTAAAAGACTGTTTACTGAAAAAAAAAAAAAAAAGTCTAAGTATAAACAAAAGTCATTTTGAAGTAACCCGATCCATTTTGGTATCATCCTGGTTGTTGTTACTGTTGGTGACTGTTTGCAGAGTGTTCCAAGCATGACCTCAGTGCACAGAAATGTACAACTTCCTTACATTCTGCAAGCCATGGTGTCTCAAAGGGGGGCATGTTTGCCAGCAGGGATCAGTCTGTCTTTTAGGATCATGTTTGTTGAGGTTCATCAAAATAAGGACCAGTGCCAGACTTTGAGTGGAATCTGTCCATTTGTCATCATAGTCACAGCAGGAGTTTCCCCTCACTGCCACCAGAGCCAAGTACTTTGCAGTTCTAAATGTCTCAGAGTCTGCACAAGGCATAGAAGTACTCTAGTCTATAGAGGGAGACCCGAGACAGAAACTGAGATGATACAAGTCCTTTTCCAGCTCCCATCTGTGGCATTGGATACAATACTTCGTGCAATGTGCGTAGTCTCCTTTTGGCAGAAGCAGCACAATTAGTCCTGGTCAGCAACTCTGACAGATATATATTTTTTTCTGATGTAGATTAGGGAGTGGTTCCTGTTAAAGCAGCTCAGAAGCTATCCTGCAAGCAGGAACTGAGGATTGCATTACTGGTCAGTGCTTCTGATCTGAGAGAGAACATCAGTCTGTGCCATCACAGCCAGTCTGCATCTCCTGCTCAAATGTTCTCTTTAATTCTTTGGTCACTATTGCATTATTTTCTTGAGGATTTTACCTCATATTTGCGAGAATGTATCTTTTTTTTTCTTTTTTCCTCCCTAGTCTCTGTGCATTTCGAATGGCAGTATTTCTACCAGTGTAGCTTGTTCCTACGTAACTCTGAACACTTAACCCTGACTCCCTGGTGTAAGCATTTGAGAGTGCTTTACAGATACACCACCCCTGCGAGGGGAAAAGGCACCACGTTACTCCTTTTGCACAAAACTGAAGGGGAGAAGTTAACTGGCTTGCACAGCGTGCCTGTGTGTGCTGTGCCAAGAATACAGGCTGGGAGCCTGGATGCCTGCTGCACTGTTTAGATATACGGACCACTTCTCATCCCAGAGTGATGTATACTTGTATAGTAGTGATCAGACATTTCTTTAATAAGGGAAGAATGCAAAAATCTGCCTCCTGAGATAATCTGTTAGAAGGTCATTACCTACACAATGCATTCCAACAGTTATGTAATAATCTCTTACCAGGCATTGCTTCTATGAAAAATATACCTCTGAACAGGCTACACTGAAATTAAACAAACAGGATTGCTTTCAATATCTTGATCAGGACTTTGCTAAAAGCAAGCATATTTGTGCTGAGAAAAAAAAAAGCTGGGATGTGTAAGTGTAAAGATACCCTGAAAAAGAGCATATTGGGAATGTGGTGCATCAACCAACCTGGGGATATTTTCAGAGATTAAAACTAGTGTGATGGCATTAAGGCCTTGTTGGCAGTATTTACAAATCCAGAGGTAAGTCTCTGCACAAAATCGTGCTGTCCCTTGGAAAATCCAAGCTACTGAGTTGCCAGGTGACCTCTTTTAAAGGAGGCAACTGCTGTCATGGCAAACCTTAGCTGATCTCTGCTTTACTGAAAGAAACAAAAGCAGTCAGTGTGTTTCTTGGACCTGCCTGTGCTGCTTTGAGTTCACAGCTTTTCCTCCTAAACTCCACTTCAGGTGACAAGGCTGAGAGACTTCCGCCAGCCACAGTTAGAGTTGGAAACCGCTGATCTCATGCCATTTATTGGTCCAGCCACAACCACGGTTTTAGCTAGCACCATGTGGACAAAGCTGCCCTTATCTCCTGGTGATGTGATGCTGTGTACCCCTCCTCTGATAGATGACTTTCCCGTTGTCACGCAGACCAACTACGTGGTGTTGGGTGCTGTGTGGTTGCTGCATATGCTCCTCGTTTTTCTTTTTTTTTGCTGCTGGCAGCATTGGTATGTAGGGTATCTTTTGACACTGTCAGCTAATTGAAATTTCTGTGGGACAAAGTAGTCCTTGCTGACATTTGAATGTACCTGCTTTGGTTTCTGTCAGCAAGCTTTTCTTGTGTTGATATCGAGACTCTAGCAAGCATATTTTAGATAGAGCTTGAAGTCAAACTGCTTTAAGGACAATGCAGTATTGCTGGTTGATGCTACTGCCTAAGATTTTTACCATGTTAACAGACCAATAATTTCCAATCAGAAAATCTTTTTCTACTGTATTGTTTACACTTATTTCTATCTCCCTTGCAGTAAAACTTAGAGACTTCTTAAACATGATCCCTTCCCTTCTATCTGTCCTCTCCTTGTGAAATAGCTTAGTAATAGCTGTTTCAATAGATGTAAAAATTAGTTTGGTTTTTTCCTCATCTGAAAGCCTTTTGCACTGTTCTTTATATAGAAGAAAACAGTATTATTTATTAAGACAAGTATTTTCAGTTGTCCAGGCCCAACTAGTGCCACACAAAGCTGCCTGAGTTTCAGGTAAGGCCGTGCTGTGTAACAGAGATCCCTCTGCCCTACATGCTGGAGCCAGGAGGCTAGAGCTCTGTAGGAAGGGTGGAAAGAGCCTCCTCTGTTTTCCTGGCGGTGGGAGGTGAAGGAAATAAAGCATCTGACACACTAGCTGCTGCAAAGGAGACCTTTGTCAAGTTGATGACAATTGGTCAATTGGGATTGCTTGTCACTTTGTGCAAGTTGCCCCTTTTATGTACTAGTGGCACTGTGTCCCTGTGCTTAAGCTGCACCATCTTTGTGTGCCCTTGTCCTACTGCTTTCTGTAGCAGGAGGCTATGGTGGGCCATTACAGTTCAACTCTGCAGCTAGTGGTGGTGTATAAATACTGGCAAGAAAACTACTCACAAGGAATAGTAAAACAAAGTAGAACAGTTACTGTATTCTCAGCCACAATTCTATCATAGCTTCCAAGCTAAGGAAGTTCATATTGTACTAATAAGCAGCTAGTATGGGTAATAATAGCTGCAACCATCATAGTGGTACACTTGGTAGTTTCTAGCAACCAGATTAATAACCCTCCCTTAGCTACTCCCTTCAGTGGCAAGTATGTGGTAGATACTATCCTATCATCATTATTATTTCCGCTATCCTAAGCCACGTTACCTGAATGCATGATACCATGAGGTAAAGTTTTACTGGAACACATCAGAAGACTCGGATTTGCCATTTGTAGCTAAATTGATCTTCTGGATGAAGAACACACCGAGTGGCTGGGCTTTCTTTATATCAATCTGGAAGGGAGAGCTAATAACATAGAGCCCCTGAAACCTCTATGAGTCCCATTAAAATCAGCTTTGACACTGCAAAAATTGTAGAGAATAAATAAAATGTATCCATTTCTTTGAATCCTGACTTGCTTAATGGAGCACCAAGTGGCAAAATAGGCCCGCTTGTTTTTTCATTTCTATTTTTTAAAACCTTCAGCATTCACCTTTAAGAATCTGACCCTTATTCTTTTTGCTAGGGAGATAATTATTCACTCTCAATTGCTATCTCTAGAACCAGTTAATGAATGCTACATAATAAACAGAAGTAGGGCAGCTGGATGAGAACAATGCACAGGTGGGTAAGAACACTTCATTTGGTGAGGAGATAATGAGCATGAGAACTTGTGGTTTGCCTAAATACCACCCTCACAGATAGCTCCTGCATTGTTACAGTTCTCAATCAGTTTTTCAGCTTGTTAAGTGGCAAGAGGAAGGCAGTTAGAAAAGGAAAAGAGGTTTCTTCAGAGGAAAGCGATTCAATCAGAAGATCCTCCTTCTCTCCCAGACCTGTCCTAAACATTCTTACTTTCCTTCGTGCTATTGTGCACCTTCCCAGAGGAAGCTAATTCTGCAGGCAGAGCAGTCGCTGTTTTGCTGTGCCTGGTTTTATTATCTCTGCAAGGCTTATACCTTCCATCCTTAGAAAAATTGTACCAAACCTAACCCTTGGAGGTGAGGACAGGATTTATTCTTGAAATAACAGTTTATATGATGCTGAGAAGGAAACTGTCACAGCTCCGCCATTCCTGGTCTTGCCATCTGTATTGAACAGCTGCATTTCCTACCCAGGTTTTACTGCGTGCCTCATCTGTCACAGTGAGGCTTACTGGCCAATGCACACACACAAAGGCAAGCAGCACTGCTATCCAGATTAAGAATTCTGACGTGTAATACAATTAAGTTTTACCTTTGCCTCGCAGCCTCTCCATGACTGCGGTTTTCAGAGATGTGGTGCGTCTGCATTTTTGTAAGTCGGCGCTGGGTCACTGTGAGATTGTTGCGGAGTAAAGTCATAGCAGTAGAGGCAAATGACTCGGTGGCAGGAACTACTGAAGATGAACTGAGGACTGGGCAGTACATTCTGTGTTCTGCTAACCTGGCTGACATATGGAAAGGAAACAAGGTCTGAAGGTTTCTGGGTCATTTACTGAATGCATTAATCACTTAGAAACTTTAAAATTTAAGTTGGTAATGTGGTTTCTGATACTCATGATGTGAATTGACTTTATATAATGTCCCATTTGAACCAAAGTGAATTAAGGTGGAATTTTGGACAAAAAAATATATATATATTAGTAGCTATTTCCACTGGCTTTCATGATATGAGCACCTGTCTTCATTAGAGTCTTTTGAAAATGTCCACCTTAATCTTTCAAAGGCATATGTTATTCTCAAAATGGCAAAAGACATGGCCAGAGCAGCTTCCAACTAAAGATGCACTGGGAACATTATGCACACCATTCACTAATGCAGGCACGTACAGGCCAGCAATAGTTCCAGTATCTGTGCCAGAAAGCTAATGAGAACATATTTGGCCATAAACTTTCCCCTGACGTGAACAAGGACATACCTAATTTCTAGTTGTCTCGTATCCCTCAGCTGTAAAATGGAGGTGTCAAAGCAGCGGTGCCAGAATAAAATGTGAACTCATAAGGATTTGCAGTGAAAGACTGAGACATGATAATCAAAGAAACCTGCTATGGGCTGTATTTGCACAGCCAGGTGTGTATATTTTTCTTGAGTAAATAGACTGGTTTTGTGTGTGCCAAGAGCTTGCCACATGTGACAGGCCAGCAAGGAAACACAGCTTTGTTCATTCCACTCAGAGGATGTTTGGAGGCGAAAAAACTTGATGTGAAGTGCTGATACTTTTTTTGTGTAACTGGTGAGCTGAATTGCCAGTGAAACAAGGCAAAATGCTGCTAGGCATAAAGCATCATAACAGAGGGAGTCTCTCAAAGAATGCGCCTCTCCACCATGCTCATGGCCCTTGTTCACCTAAAGCTAAAGCCTCGAGCTGCATGTCATCCTTTCATTCTAGGCAAGTGATGGAATTAGAATGGGCATTAATTTTACCTTTCTGAGTAAGATAGAAAAGTATGCCTCTTTGCTGATACTCTCTTGCTTGAAGCCTGTCAGACCACAACCCAGATGACTGAGAGCTGGGATGAGAGGTGCTTTTCAAGAGTGCTGTGAGAGGGTAAAACTTGCTCTTCTGCTTTTAAGCTCTGACCCTCTACCTGCGCAGGCCCTTTGCTGATAGAATTCAAGGTGATCCTTAGAACTTGTAGTCCATTTCTAGCAGATAACAAGTGGCTGAGGTTGGCAGGACTCAGAGCTCCATCCAAAGGTCCATCTAGTCCCACCCCTGCCCAGCAGGGTGCTCAGACCACGCACAGGCAGCTTTAGAAGATCTCCAAGGAGGAGACTCCACAGCCTCTGAGCAATCAGTATCAGTGTTGTTACCCACAAAAATCTTTTCTGCTGATCAGACAGATCCTCCTGTATTCCAATTTGTCCCAATTGCTTTTGTCCTGGCACTGGACATCATGGAAAAGAGCCTGACTCTTTGCACCCTCCATCATCAGTCAGCATTGTCAGATTAAACATCACAAGACATACAGCTGCTCTGTTAAACGCAAAATAAAGTACATGGTGATGATCATCTATTAAAGGCTTCTAGACCATATGCCTGGTCTTCTGTGGGACTCTTGCTACCTGGGAGACGAGAGGCGCTTGGAAGTTGATGAGTGCTTGGAGTTCTTTCCCCAGATGAAATGCAGATCTCTGGCAGTGACAGACCTTCTCCATGTCGTCTGGGCACACTCCCAAGGTTGCAGTAGGAGCAAAAAGAAAAGCGTGGCTGTTGCCCTCCTGCTGCAAACAAGACGTTATCTCCTGCAGTTTGAAAGCTGCACAAGGAATACTGCATGGGGACAAAGCAGGTGTTTCGGGAGAGGTGACAGCCTAAAGCAGTGGTTTGTATCCAACTGATTCCAATCATACTGTAGCAGCTATAAATGTTTGCTTTCCTTCTTGGTACAGTATGCCCGAAAGATGCTTACTGCCAACTTGCCTGCTGTGCATAGCTGAAGGAAGAACAAGAAAGGAGATTTTTTATAAAACCTTCAGATCATAATGAGCAGTTTGTGAAAAATTAAATTTAGAAAGATGTGAAGATTGGGAAGATTAAAATGTAAAACCCCACCCAACTGCATGCAAAAGTAACCTTGTCATCCTCTTATTCTCTCTGCTATATTGCTTGTTAGTCTGCTCAGTGAATAACTAAGTCTAAACCTAATCAGACAACTCTTCAGTTCAGGAATATTATTTTTTATGTGTAGCATGCTTGAATCTCTGATAAGACTTCAGTCAAATGCCCGAAGACTAAGTAAGGTTTCAGTGACAGGAATGTGGATTTGTAAGAGTAAAAACTGCCACCTCCTCTGGTGGTCTTCCAGTTAGCTGGAACTACTTAGCAGGTTGAAACTGCCCACCATTAGAGTTAAAACGACATGAATGGTGCTCTTCAGTGCTGGGTAAAAATCACTCTACAGCTAGTCTTGGGTAGCAGAAGAGATGTGGTTGCATTTAGCTGTATCATATGTGCTTTGGGAGCTCCAAGGGGTTTAAGAAGTTATCATTTCCATCCGCTGTGTGGCCAGGATGCTGTTAGTGGCATGCAGCTTCCACTGTACGTGTGCGACCTGTTCTGAAATGGACAAGTCACCTTGCTAGCAAGACAAGCTTAGGGTTCTTGAACTCACTGTATCACAGCACATTTGACTGTTCTTAGCTTGATGTTCCAGCTGAAGCCCCGCTGAGAGGTGCTATTGGTCTTGTATATGTTTGCATGTTCAGAGCTGACCTGAATATTCATATATGATACTGGCTCTTAGGGTCTGTGTGGAGTTAATTAGTTGGACGTATCTGAAGAATTACAAGCCTTGGATTTACAGGAATTGTTATTATGTTTTTCCTCTCTGTTGGTGTTTGATTTATACCTACAAGTCATTCCCAGAAGGAATTCAACTAGATTTATCTCCCAGATTTTTAATTTAACTGATGACTGTTTACATGAGTGTCCTTGCCAAAGTGAGGTGATTTGGCAATCCTCTGGAATGTAAAGGTTAAGTATATTGATTTAATCTTTTCCCAAAGGAGCTGTTCTCTCTATGGCGAGGCATCATCATTTTTGTTCTTGAGCATTTGCAGCTTTATTTGCATGGGTTTAATTGAATTTTGTCTATATTATATTGTAAGTTGAAGACAGCAGTTTCATATAGTTCTTCCTTCTTGGAATAAGGATTTTTGTACTCTCGGATGATTTGGTAATGAATCCTGAATTTCCCTGAGCAGCAGTTCTTCAGAGCTTTCAATATGATAAGCACTGAAAATAAGGGAGAATCTGTTCTGCCATTATGTGCACTGTTAACAAGAGCTATTCACAGTGATGGTAGGATCTTATACCCATGTCTTCATGTGATTAGTGCTATACTTAGCTTACAAATAAGCTTATCTGAATTGTTAGCTCATGAACAATATATACAAACTGCATTTATTGTAACATATGGCGCAAGCTTGTAACAGCCTCAGCTTTAAAATTACACGTTCCTGAGGAAATGTGATCCAGAACCGGTAGCTTTATTTTTAGAAATGAGATAGAATCTGGGGCAAGATGGGGGTGGTCCGCTTTTGCAGTACGCTTGTTGGGTTTTGTGCCTGTAATTTTGGTGTAAGCTGTTTGTTGCCACTCAGGTAATTGAACAGCAACCAGAACACCTTGGCTGAAGTGTTCTTTCATCTGTTTTAGAATGGGTGGTCCTCGCTGGGAGCCACAGGTCTGGATGGATCCCTGAGCTGCCGAGTAGCCTGATAAGGATCTAAATATCACAGCTACATCTGAACTGGTACGCTGGCCCTGCCAGTAGTCTGAAGCCCATACCCAAAGCAGATGATTTTGCAGTTGTAAATGAAACTTGTTATGCAAATGTTTTTTTTTTTCCTAGCGACATCTTTTATTGGTTATTATTTTTCTGCTTTGTTTAGATTTATCATCAGTTTTTCTCAGTGATCTTATTTGAGATCCGTTTCACAGAGCAGGGGAGTAACAGGTGTATTCTAGTTCTGCCTCATGATTTATCTCCCTTGTATCCATTCCACTGGCCTGGGTTGGAAAGGAGTTGATGAAGAAGCCAGTTCCCAATCCAGGGCTTCTAATCGTGTGTCTGCAGAATCAGATTTGGATCTGGTGGTTCACAGGCAGAGTAACTCCCACCGTGAAGTGTGATTACAGTGGAGATAAATCAGGAGTGAATGTGGTTCTCTTACACCTAAATTGAAAAGACCTTTTGCTTTTTTTTTTTTCCTCCTGGCGCAGTGCTTCTTCCTTATGCACATGAGCTCAGTGTTAACAAATGAGGCTTCTTTTTAGATATTTTTTTTTCCTTTTTACCATGTCAAAGCAACAGATTTCCTGTTATTTTGTGTTTCTTTTCCCTCATTCCTGCAGGGCTCATTCTTAATTCAGGGTTTTCTTTTGATCCATATAGACCTTTAGGAAATGAACTTCAAGCATATGATGTTTCACTTTTGTGACTCCTAACAGTATATTGTTGTTAGTTAAAAAAGCCAAGACCCAGCAGCCACAGGAATTTATGCCCGTTGTGGAAAATCTAGCACGGTTTCTTTGGTATGGCAACACCAAAATGTCTGCTGGCATATTCTACTCAAGTACTTATAACCATATAAAGTGAATGCCTTTTAGGAATTGGATAAAAACACAGACATAATATTTTCCATCAATTTGACATTGAGAAATCCCAGACATACAGTGCTGCAAGTGAAATTAGATACCTTGGGAAGCCTATTCCAAATGGAAATCTAATATGCGGGATCCTGACTCAGTCACCACTCCCTCAGGTTTTTACCCTCCCCAAAATATATTTGGATACACTAGTGATGTAAATATAGTAACATGATACCCAGTAAACATGCACAGATTGAATCAGGCCAGCTGCACTAAGTGTAGCCATAGAAAAACTGCAAACTTGGTTGTGAGTGTTAAAAAAAAGCCAACAACGGGTAACATGCCAGTAATGCCTATTTACCTGTTTTCTGATGTTAATGCAGATGTGCAGTACTACCATTTGTGGAATAATTTTGGCAAACTGTATTATTCATAAACGGAAAATGACAGAGTTTATGGTGAGCCTTCTGTCACAGTTGTTTGGCATATGGGAATTATAAATAGGACTGGGTAATCACTGATGTGCAGTGCTTTTGGCAGTGTGGTCATTTCTGACCCAAAAAAATAACCCACAGAAGATAAATATATGAAGGCCCCTTCTAGCTTTTTTATGTGTAGGAATATGTTATGTTTTGGTTTCCCTGCTTCAGCTGTAAGGAAAAGTGGAATACTTTTAACATAATTCGTTACGTGCTCACACAGCAAGGCTCTTTTCAAAATAGCTTGAGCAGTTACAGTGCTTTGGGCATTTCTTGATCAGGGTAGTAAAACTAGCTTGTAATTAGCGGTCCTGCATGCCAAATGTGTTTGAGAGCCCTCCTCCAAAATATCCCAATGAAGTACTGAACACCCCAAGTTTTAGGCCTGTGGTGCAGCTCACGTAGATGTAATCTGAAATAACCGTTTCTGAGTGCACGCTCAAATCTTCTGCAAATCATGTGGGAGAGGAAGTGGTTTCTTAATACATGGACAGCTTGCAGGCTTGGTTTGCAGTGATACCAGGTATAAAATGGCAGTCCAAAAGGTGCCGTTTGCTTTTGCCTGGCCTGGTTAAGGTGAGTAAGAGTTATTAAAGTTACAGAAGCCACTGTGCTCTTTGCAGTATTTTTCTTCCTAATTTCCCACGTGCAATCAATACAATTTGAAAGTCAATCTGATTCTTTTTTTTTTTTTTTTAATCTTTTTTAACACACTCTGTGCTCCAGCTTCATCCAGTTCTGCCAGTCCTTTGATTTTTGCTATTCTCAACGATAACTGGTTTCTTATCTGAATTTAGTTGGCCACTGTGTTGATTGATAGTTGTGTAGGATAAAATCCAGTTGTCTTCACCTCCATCACTGTAATGCAAGACAAATGCTTTCATCTATGTCACCCACATAAACAAACAGTGGTTCTGAAACAGCTTAAATTCACCAAGAAAATGCCAGCCTGTGTTCCCTTCTGGCTGCAAGTACAGTGTGGACAAAAACCAGCTCTGGTTTTCATGCCCTGAATCACTGCAATAAGCTAGTAGGGTGATATGCCACTTAATACTTTAATGATGTATATCAAAGTTGCCAAATAAACAGCTTTTGAGACTTATGTATATTGTAACTGTGGGAAATGTTTCTACTAGTTTATTAGATAATAGGTGCAATTTGGAGAAGGAACAAGTAGTTCTCTTCGTCTCCACTCCCTGTGCATCCTTTGGGTGTGGGCACATAATAATGAAGTGCGCAGCTCAGCACATTTTCAATTCACATGTTGACAAGAAGTTGTAAAGCAGCATAGATTTCCTTTTGCTTTCCAGCTACTTCTGGTGAACAATAGACTTTTTCTCAAATGATTTTTATTTTCTTTTTTCCCAGAAAAGGCCTATTTAAAGAATTGCTAACAAAATGCTAACAATATGACTCGTACACTTTTGTAACCTCGTACCTACAAAAGCTTTCTGCATGAAGATCTTCTTGCAGATACAGAGAATAAAGGAAATGAGCACCTTCCAGGTGTTCCAAATACAGTGCACATGGAAAAACTTGCCATGTACACACAGTGGTGCTGGCAGAGGAGCGGAGACTTTAGTAAGCACAACTCCAAGTATCCATGTCCCGATCCACCAGGATCTGAATGATTCTTTTAGACTATGGGAATTTAATCTGTAAGTTTTTGGCTTCTCAGGGAGGAGTCAGAGGCTTCTGGCTTTTGCATTCCCCAGTGTCCCTAGGTGGACCTGCTTTTTTTGTTCTCTGTAACATTGTTTTCAGCACTTCTCTGTGGAGAGATCAGCTAAGCAAATGATCAGCAGAGACCACAAATCCATAAGATGGGTGGAAAAAAAAAAAAACAACGTTAAATGGCCGAGTCTTTTTAAAAATCACCCTTAATGAAATATTCTCGAGCTAGGGAAATGCTTACAGAGGAGGAGGCAGCTTGCTCTTTACCACTAAAAACTGCAGTCTTAAAGATAGGATAGCAGATACTGCTTTTGTTGAACAAGAATTTTTATCTTCCTATCCAATCACCCCCTGCCACTAGGCTTTAAAATTCTTGTTTCCTTGGTCAGAAAGCTGGTTCAGACACCACACCTGCGGTTTCCCTCGTATTTGGGTCTTTTCACAGAAGTTGGTTTCCATAGTAAGTGCTTTTCAAAGAAGTTAGGGTTCAAATAAAAGCTCTCCGTAGTCCATCGTTTTATAAAGGCGCTCTCTCATTAACTCACTGTTGAATAACTCTTATAACCTCAGGTCTATTTGAATTCCACTCCAAATGTTCTGCTGCAGACCATCTGACACCTCACAGAACGGATTATAAGCTCCAATGCTGAGTTTCTGATCTGAAGTCTCACTCTTCAAATTATTTTATCATAATTAGATTTGAATAAGATGTGCTAACTGATACAGTGATTGAGGGCCTGCATTTAGAAGCCAGGAGAAAAATAAGAAAATATTTTCCATTAAACATTTCAAAAGGCCAGTTTTGCCATACTTCCTGCAGTAACATAGTACGAGCCTTATGTTTTCTCTTATGTTTTCATCTCAAAAAGCTTCCTGTTTTGCCGAGACACTGCATTCTGCATGAATCTCAAAGCTTTAATTCTTGTGTCAGGGAATGTATCTTTTTAATAGGCTTTACAGATCTTTCCTTTTGATTTTATCATGCAATAATCCAGTATATTTATTCCTTCTTAATACTGTTAATGCTTTGCAGGCTTACAATGGTGATTGCTTGAAAACATTTTTTTCTTACTTGACAAAACCAATGAAGCGTTTCTATTGGAGTGTGTTGGCATGATTTCAGTTTGGGATCACTAGACAACTAAAGAGGAAGGGCTAGAGTTTGTGAAGGCAAAAATAATGCACTTACTCCCTGCAGTGAAACTGCATATTGCTCTTTGCAGAGACTGTCCTTAAATGGAAAAGCCTAATATGCAACGCAGTGCTTTTGTGTGGCTTTGAACACGTGGCATGGCAAGGCTGGCTTCTCTATAGATGAAGCAGAAGAAGAGGGCAGATGTAAAATGTGTGGGGTTTTAAAGTGGTTCCCTTCCCACCTGAAAGCTCACAGTGGGCAGGGAAGGCTGTGGGGATGCCCCTGGGGGCTCTCCCCAGGAGGTGACACCCTCAAACATGTACAGGAGGCAGAGTTTGGCCTACTGTGTGCATTCTACCTGTACCATCCTACAACTTAAACGTGTATGGATTGCGTAACTCTAATAGGTTTGTTTAACAGATGTACGTATAATACCTCTGGTGATGGATGTTCACCATTTCAGCTGCTCATACTAGCAAGCAAATAAATTAGTTGTTTAGAATTAAACCTAAAATACTAATCTGGGGAGGAAGTTAATGATCACGTACACGTGTGTGTATATATTCTTTATCCTTCAGCTAAAAGTGAATAGAAAGATTGAAAGCACCAGTTACCTTTTTACTTTATTGGACATTTTTAAACAAAAGTGTATTGAAATCCAAGTGTCTCTGCTTTATGATAGCTGGTAGAGTACATGCTTTGCAATACATTTACCTTGGAATCAATAAATCTCTGTTTTAATAACCAAGGTATGTGTTAGAACCTGATTACAGATGTGTGCAGAAGAACAGCTGCCATGTGTTAAGAGGTAACCCCTCCAGCTACAGCAGCCTTAAAGATTAACTGTGTCTTAAATTAGCCTTGATTCTATTAAAATGTCCCTCATATTTCATGCTCTGGAATGGAATATGGGGAAAGAATGTCATAATGTTTCCCTGTTCTTTGACAAGTCTTTCAGTAGGCTTGTCAAAGATCCTTTAAAATTGAACTGAAATAATCGGAAATGATGTGTCTATGTGAAAAACACTTGGTGAATTCCTTTCTGTGAGACAGTGGTATTCTAATGAGTTTAAAATCAGGAGTTCAAAGTGACTGTTATCAAGTGAGTGGTCATAGTTTATGTCAGATTACTAAGGTAGGCAATGAGGAGGCTTCTAATTACTTGATCTGTTTTACTTTTCTAAATAAGATTTAAAAAAAAAAAAAAAAAGAAGTGCTTGAGCTGAATTAATACAAGTGCAGGTAACATAAACCAAGTTTTATATGAAGCAATAGATCATTCCCTATAGGTGGTCTGTCCTATATGCTCTGCTTTGTAATCACATTTATCAGCTTAGAATACTGCTCTCCCTCCTTTTAACGCAAGAGGTTGTGCTGTGCAGGTGTTCTCCTTAGAGTTTGGTGATCATTAGTTAAAAATCAAACAAACAAACAATATCCTCTCAATTATCTTCCTTTGTGAGTGAATCATCTTATTTTGCTTTTACTAAGGACTAATATCCTTCAACAGTGTCGCTTGATCGTGTCTGATAATTATAATTATGCAAAGGAATTATCTGTGTGGATTTCATGCCCAGGATGTGTACAATCATTGTTCAGTTTATTTATCAGCATAAGTAGATGCATGGTGGTTGGTTTAAGGATGATCATTTGAGGCTGTGTTTACTTCTGAAAGTTATCATCCTTTATTATCCTTGCAGTTGAAGCCTTAAAAGCTATAAGCATATTTGTTGTTTTTCACTGACCTGTTCAGAAGTAATGTGTTTTCTTTGATACTATTAAGAATGCAATGGTGACATGGGAGAGAACATCTGGAGTGAATGTTGTTGGAGTGGATCTTAAGTTTTGTTAGAGCAATAGCAAGCACCTATTCTATGACTGCAGTGCCTAATCTGGGAAAAAAAACACAAGCAAATAAAAGCAGTTTGCTAGCTACCGTCTGAATACCAACAAGTGAGAAATGGGAGAGATCAGCAATGATCGAGCAGTGCGTGATCAGAGGGAATGTTGGACATGCCAGTATTCACACTGTGAGTTCGGTGTTGACCTGAGGAGGATCTGGTTACAGTGTGCTGTGCAGGGGACCCTACCAGCTGTCTGTAGCAAAGTGCTTGAACACTGGAAGTCAGACAGGCTTCCAACCCAGGTAGGCTGGGTCTTGGAAACTAATTCTGGAGATAGGCCTAACATAGAACTTGAATTGTCTGAGAAAGTCTTTGTGCACCTAAGCTTCTATTTTGTATTGAGACATGGGGAAAAAAAGCTGGATCTTCTAATTTTTCTCATGCTAGCACAAGTATTCCCAGTGCAAAGCTGTATAAATAATGTATATGCTCACAGAAGCAGGAAATATGCTGCTGATCAGACAGTGTCAACTTGGATGAATCCTATCCTGGAAGCTTTACTTTAAATGTGAGCAATAAAACCACTATTGACATGTGGCACTACTGACTGAAATGTCAATAGTTATAAAAAGAGTATTTCGTAACGCAGAATCATTGTTTAGTTTGCTTGACTGGACAGATGCTTCTGCTTTTCCATGAAAGAAAAATGATTTCCATATTAGTTCCCCGAATGCTCAGCATAGCTTATTTGTTCCACTGAAGTTCAGATCATATGTTGAAAATAGGAGCAAATTGCTTGCTGGTCTTGTATAGTGTAAGATGTTGACATGGGCATGACCTGAAGCAATGTAAGTGTTGGCGTGCTTACAGGTTAGCTTAGGGTAATTTTGCTAACTCTGGAAATGAGTAGAGGGTGAAGAATCACTGTCCTTAACCTTTGGCTGCTTAAGTGAGATTGCTTCCATTCTCTGGCAACTCTGACTTAAACATTGTTTCCAGAGCTTTCAGGCAGAACTGACAATTTTCTTTAGCTGTCTTCAGAGTATAGACTATTACATGTCTCTCGTTGTTGTTATGTGAGCCTCTTTTAATCGTTCTATTTGTCAGGAGGTTAGAGCATGTGCCAGGAGCAGAGAGGCAGATAAGAGGCCAAAGTGCTGTTAGTGCCCTGGGCACGTTCAGGGGCAGGGGATCCACTGGCATATGTATGCCTGTACCGTCCTGACTGTTGAAGCATTCATCAGGAAAAGGCAATAAAACCACTAAGTTCCTTCCTGACGCTGCATTTGGACACACAGATTGGTGAGGAAGATTCTGAGAAAGGGATCTCCCGCGTCATCTCATGCTCGGCTCACTGCTACCCTTTCTCCAACCTTGGCCATCCCCAGTGATGCAAAAGAAGGTGGAAAGAGAAACCCAAAAATTTAAACAGAATGAAGAATATTATTTGTTCAGCGTGCATCAGGAAAAAACAATTGTTGTTTATCCCTGGTGTGTAACTGGCTGAAGAGCACAAGTGTGTGGTCAGGTCAGTCATGGATGTCCTGGGGAAAGCAAGGGAGTACACCCTTCCTGTTAGTTCTCATTTTCCTGTTCTCTAGGAATAGACGAAAACAGGGCATGCTTGTAAGCACTGCAAGTCCTCTGCAAATGACTATGCACAGTGTTTGGGGAAATTGGCCTAACCATAGAACGGCTTGTGTTGGAAGAAACCTCAAAGATCATCTGCTTCCAACCGCCCTGCCACAGGCAGGATTGCCACCCACTACCTGATTGCCACATCAGGTATTAGATGGTTTGCCCAGGGCCTTGAGCACCTCCAGGGGTGGGGGACAGCCAGCATCTCTGCACCCAGAGTTGTTCTCACTTGTCACTAGCACCACGTTCAGTTGTTAAGTGAGCAAATGGTAGCTGTGCTCCAGAAGCCCAAGAGTCAAACTGAAAAGGAGCAAAAGGACTTTTGAAGATTTCAGAATACTCTGAAGAGAGCTCAGTTCTTTTTGATCAGTTTACAGGGAAAGGCATTTCTTTGGAGAGCCTGTTTATGACAAAAATTATTATTTGATGATGATCCTTGAACAAAGATCTAACAGTTGCTTCTCAGAAGATAAATGAAATGTTGCTGTGTTTTGTGCCACTGACAGCCATCTCGACTGCAGCGTTTGCACCGCCTGTTGAGTTGTCCCCATCGGAAGGGACATGCTACACAACAGCAGCTCCAGCTTCTGGCAAGCAACACTTGGCCAAAAATAGCCAGGTAAAATTAGATGTGAAAATGAATGCTTTAACAACTTGCAAACAATTCCTGCTTTTTGTTAACGTGAACTTCAGGATGAGTGTAGAAAGCTTTGTCAGCACAAAACTGTGTAGATGAGTATCTTTCTGGGACCAAGGAAGGACTTGGTGATGGCAGTGTGATCAGTAATCCAGTACCAGGCACCATTGCAGAGTACTCAGATAAAAGGGGAGGTTACTAAATCCAGCTGGATGTGTTTCTTGCCCGTCGTCTCTCATCATGAAGCCATCTGCAACTGGTGGCAGATGGCAAGACGAGATTATGGCCAGTCACTTTAATTCCGATGTGCGCTGATGTTTCCTTACATTTTGAAAAGCAGCAAATATTGTATGCTTTCAAGGGATGCCAAGGTCGGAGGAAACTGGTTAACAGCACAGTTCACTATGTAGCTCCAGTCCCTTACTGCCAGCAGTGTCTCTAGCTGGTAACAACATGGACTTTGGACTTAGCTCTCCCTCAGATGAATCCAGAACGTTTTGTCAACTTTGTACTTCATTTCACCAGGTGCAGAACTGCAGCAGCCTTGAACAAAGCACAGTTCCCAGTTCAGCAGTTGTGAATAGCAATGTATTTAATTGAAGTTGAGGGGTAGTTTATAAAATGGCTTGATTAACAAATATAGCTGCAGGCACACACTGCACAAAAGCATGTTCCTCAGCGAGAATTTGGGAAGGCATTTTGTGTGAAGCAAAATGGTACGATTGCAGGGTCAGCATCGTAGCGGTTTTAAATAGATGAAAAAGAGTCAGCTTAATGAGGACAACCTCAGTTAAGTTCATCTTCTACGGTGTGAATCACTTGGAGTGCTGGAAGGAAGTGAAGACAAAAATACCCCTAAATGTAGGGGGAAATGTGTTAGGGAGCAGTCCTTCTGTGGGTGTTGTGTGTAGCAATTAGAAACCCATTCAGAAGTGAGTATCAATAGGATGGGAAGAGTTGTGTTTTGTATTTCAAGCTTCAGAGCAGCAGTCTTCCTATACTTTGTTTTGGATGTGTTTGGTAAGCTGGGCTGTGATGGCCCTCTGCACCTGTGGGGTGATCCATGGAACAGCTGTGTGGATCTCTGACACTTGAGGTGAGCTGTGCATTGAACACTGCTGTGGCACCTGGAGCTGCATTCCTGGTGGGGGCTGAACGCTGTGCCCATCAGTAGGAGCTGTGAGCACCTGCTTGGTGCTATTTGTCAGAGTGCTGTTACCTTTCCTGGACAGGGCTTAGCTCCAAAGAGGAGCTAGTTAGAGGTTGGTAGGTGTTCTCATTTGTATGGGTACTTTTTAAGTACTAACAATACTTCAGTATTTCCAACTGTCACTAATATGTGTTGGAATCAGTGCAACGTTTCCTAAACATTTAAAAGAATTTATTTCATTAAAAGCATATGAAAAATTCAATAAAAGAAAAAAAAAATAACTTTATCCTGACATAGTTAAGGCTATTTTTAAAGCAAAAACATATGTAGGAAATTGAATTCTAGGTGATTTTAACAAAATGAAAAGGCTCTTTTCCTGCCAAAATTGAAAATCTGAAGACCCTGGCTGATTTACTGAAGTGTTTTTGTGCCACATCTTTTCCAGTAAATTAATTCTCTGCCTGAGAGAAGCGCTGCATGCAGCCCCTTCTCTGCAAGAGGATTTACGTGCAGTTGTGTCTGCAGCAGTAGAAGAGCAGTGAGCAACCATACGTCGGAGTGGTTTGACAGCTTCAGCTCCAGCACTGCCCCGTGTGGTTCTACCTGCTTTGCACAGGGGATTATTACATGACGCAATTTTCCTTTAAGAGTGCTTTTCCTCCACGCTATACAGGGGTGGAAGGTGATGGTTACGCCCTGTGTTTATTATTCAAATCGTATTGATAAGGAGAGCTCAGAACTCTTCCTGAATTAAGTTTAATGATACAGAATGCAAAATGTGTCCCAGGAGGCTGCAGCAATGCTCATGCTCCAAGCTAGGGCAACATCAGCATCCTTCTGCAGCTAGCAGCATTTACATTGCATCTACTTGGGAATGCCTTCGGTGGAGCTGAGTAGGTAGGAAGAGGTTGAAGTTTTCTCACTGTTGTTGCTCGCTGTTGTTGAAGGAGAGCTGGAGGAGGAGAGCCTTTTAGATTCTGCCCGGTGTACTCAGAATGCCCGATAAGTTAGCACAGCACGCACCTAGCAGTCCGGCGCTGACAGCTCCTGAGCGGTGACCGCGATGAGATCGGGCGGTCGCGCTGGAGCGAGGCTTCGGACCGGCACAGCGCCGGGCGGCCCCGCGTTGCCCTCCGCCCGCGGCCGCCCCGCCCCGCAACGCCTCCCGAGCGCCGCCCGCCCCGCCCCGCCCGCCGGGGTCCGCTCAGCCCGCCGGGGGGCCGCGTTGTGCGGGATGCGTGTTGTGCCTTGCACGTCAGGTGTCATCCCGCATCGCAGGGCTCATTTCAGCTGGACTGGAACTAAATGCAGATCAGTAATAATGTAATGCTGCGTACCTTAAGGTTAAATGTCTGGCAAGACGACTGCTGCTAATGGACTGTGACATTTTTCAAGCCACGGGTCTGACATTACTTGCTGTGTCAGGGAGAAATGTTCACGGGATCTCACTCACTGCCTTACGTATATTAAGGCATCCTTCTTTTCTCTTGTGCGTGCATGTTGCAGTGCTGCAGCTCATTCCAGGCGTGCAGCACAGCCATGGTCACAG
>NW_024884789.1:14960712-14962120 GCF_019232065.1 Centrocercus urophasianus | reverse complement strand
GCAGTGCTGCAGCTCATTCCAGGCGTGCAGCACAGCCATGGTCACAGCAGTGCTGCAGCTCATGCCAGGCATGCAGCATGGCCATGGTCACAACAGCGCACTGCAGGCCCAGCTGCTCCCAGCAGCACCCTCAGCCTTGGTCGGGCCCACAGGGATGCATTACATGTTCTGTGCCTATCCCCCCAGCACTGAGCTCAGCTGGGGCCACTCACTCAGCATAAGCACAGACAACAGAACCAGATCGGAACTCCGTACCAAATCCTTGCTAAATTGATACTGCTGCACTGCGTTAGCTCTTGGCATTCTCAGAGTAAGTAAGATAGGAGAGCATCCTGAAGGCTGCTTCTGCCCGTGTTTGAGTGGCACTGTGTTGCTCTGGGAGCTCCTCACAGCAGTAGGTAGGCGTGAGCCATTAGGGGTCAGTGCCGGAGGGCTGGACTCGGTGTTCCAAGAGGGCCCTTTTTGGACACAGGTCTGCGTGTGACACACTACAGTGCTTTCTCCGGTCTGCTTTCCCTTGTTTTATCTTCTGTATGTGTGTGCAGGTCTGATTTGTTGCTGGGAATGCCCTGCTCTGTCCACTGTTACACGTCTCACAACGCAGTGCTGCTTTCCCCGGGCTTTCCTCTCTAGTGACGCTCCTCCACCAGCTGCCGGGCACTGCAAACAATACCGCCGTCGCTCACGGAGGTTCCAGCGAGCTGTGGTTCTGGGGAGCGGGTTTTGGCGGAGGGCTCTCGGAGCAGCGCAGATCCGTGCAGCGAGCGCTGCCCTCCGCGATCAGCACCGAGCCGGCGAGCTCCGAGCGGCTCCGCGAGTGCCGAGGCGTCCCCGCAGCGCTGTTATTTTCCGCTTTAAGCGCCGCTTCCCCGCGGTTCGAGGAAAAGCGGAAGCGAAGCGGGGCCGCGGCTCTCCCTGCACCTGCCGGCCGGGCCGCGCGGGGCGGCGCTGCGAGACCGCCTCGCCCCGTGCTGCGCGCCGCCCCTCGGCGCCGGGAGGGAGCGCGGCGTAAACAAGGCGGGGGCCGGGGCTGGCGCGCTGTCAGCGGGTCACATGGAGCCTCATATGGGCCGGGGGATGGCGGCGCGGCGCGGCTCTCCGCTGGCAGGCGGCGGCGGCTGCTGAGGCGGCGGCGGCTCGCGCCGAGGGCCCGTCCCGTCCCGCCTCCGCTCCCCGCCTCCCCGCGCTCCCCGCCGCTTCGCCCCCGACAAATGATGTGTTTTGTGCTCGCCGCGATGAAAGGTAGGCGCAGCCCGCGGGGCCGCCGTGCCGGGCGGCGGGGCGGCGGGGCCAGCGCTCACTCGACGCGCGGCGCTCCCCCCCATGGCGGCCTGCGAACCGCAACGCGGCCCCCCGCCCCGCGACCGCAGCGCAGCGCCGCAAACACAAAACACATCATTTGTCGGGG